>NC_135332.1:96223600-96523600 GCF_023851605.1 Tamandua tetradactyla
TTCACTTGGCTGCTCTGGGCCACAACTCTGGGTTCTGGTCTACTCAGGATCTCATGGCAAGGCCTACAGTGATGTCAGGTCTTGTTTCAGCTCTGTCAATTCTGAAACAGCCTCTCTCCAAGTGACTGCATCTGCTCTGAGGTTTCTGCAAAATGTTTCCCCTTTTAAAGGTCTCCAGTAAACCAATCAAGACCCACATGGAATGAGCAAAATTCAAAAGGTCACACCCATACTCGAGCATGTCAAATCTCGAGAGAAGATAATCTAATAAAAAATTTCCACCCTACACTAGTGAGTCATTATTAAAAGAAATGGCAGCCCCCATAAAGTTGAATCAGGATTAGAACATGGCTTTTCTGGAGTATGTCACATTTTCAAACTGGCACAATGTGCATTTTGAAAATGTCTTTTTTTAAAAAAATAACAAGAGTTGGAATTTTAAATCTGCAGCAAGTTTTCATATTTCTAGTACAGTTTGCATTAAATAACATTTCTACATATTATTCTAAGTTCCTTCCTCAAAAACATAGTGCCCAATAAGTCTTTGCTGGAAAAGGTGCATAGTTTTCAGGGAAAACAGCCAAGAGATTATTTACTAAAGTTTTTGGCTTCCAAATAAAAATCTTCAGTTTAACCCAAAATCCCATGTTCTTTTAATTGTCCACCTCCTCTTGGTTCAGCTACTTGCCCAAATAGATCAGAAGGCAGGCATCCTATCTGCCCCCTCAAATAATGCCTACATTGTTGCCCAGAAATCGTTGGCAGGTCCTGTCAGAAAACACCATAACCCTCGTGGAAGCCCAATTCCCTTCCTGACCCTTTCACTGAGGTTGACCTCCTTCAGGAAAACAGTCCCACATCAGGATAGTTTTATTTACCTATTTGCTTCACTCCTAACAGTAGCAAGTCTGCAACTCCTGCATTGGCAGAGGGATTTATTCTAAAGACACTCAAACTCTGCGTTAAGAGCTCACATACCACTTTAAAATATTTCTATTGAACCACGTAGACAGAACCAGGAAATCATCAGAATATGTTATGAGAGGGAAAAAAAAACTTTTCAGTAACTCTGGATAGCTTAAACTGTGTAGTTTAAGCTGTAATTATTAAAAACACAAGTGCTACGTCACCTGTCTTTTACCCCTAGACACACTGAAACGTTGATAATAGAGCTATCTGGGACTGTCACTGCATCTACAGAACGTTCAATACCTTTAAAATGTGGGCACAAGTATGATACCAGGACTACTTGTCAAAGATCACACAAGATCCATGAAACTTAAAACGGGTTTAGGCAAGGTTCTTCCCCTGCTGCTTTGAATTTATAACAAGTCAATGAATCCTTTAGCCTTTGGCAGAACCCACCAGATACTGTTTCCACTGCTATTTACTAAACAATTTAGACCCGCTTAGAGACTTTAGCAGCATCTGAAGTAGAGCCCCTGGCAGCCCCTGTTCTTTACAACAAAGGCTATTTGATTCCACTCTAGGGGTTAGCAAATTCACAAGACATCTACAATCCTAATGCATACTCCAGGTTACTAAACCAAGCAATATGCTCTGTCAAGGAAATAATTCCAAGTCAAAGCCAAAAAGGCCTTATTGGGGAACATAGAAAAAAGCACTACCAAAATAAAAAATTATTAAAGAAATAAGATTATTTCCTTCCCCAATGTGCCATTTTGAAAGGATGCATGGACCCTAAAAAAGCCACGTTTTAATCCTAATCCCATTTTGTAAAGGCAGCTGTTTCTTCTAATCCCTATTCAGTATTGTATGTTGGAAATGTTAATTAGATTATCTTCATGGAGATGTGATTCACTCAAGAGTGGGTGTTAAACTGGATTGGGTGGAGACGTGTCTCCACCTATTCCAGGTGGGTCTTCATTACTTTACTGGAATCCTAAAAGAGAGCAAACATTTTGGAGAAAGGTAGAGATTCAGAGAGAGCAGAGAATGACAGAGCCATGAGAAAGCCACAACAGAGAATGCCGCAGGACCGTGAAGCAGAGAGTCTACCAGCCAGCGACTTTCGGAAATGAAGATGAACTGTTCACTTGCAATTTATTAAATTTTCCTTTTTAAAAGCCATTCCATTTCTGATATATTGCATTCTGACAGCTAGCAAAGTAGAACGCCCTCCCTCCATTTCTCACCTGGTGGAGCAAGCTTGATTTAATTTAATTTGTGGCTACCTTGGAGTACACCTAAAGACATAAATGATAAATCACAGCTCTACACAGATTATTTGAACACATCAGTTCTTTACAGAGGCATGTTCCAGGAAATATAATATAACCCACAGCCGACTACAGAGTGTTTCTTAAGGGTGGGGAGCAAGACAGTTGCATTAAGGTCACGTAAGATCTTCTAGAGCAGATCAGAACTCAGATGGTTAACTTTTGGCAGATTTCTGTAGGAATCCAGTAGAGCTGGATCTATACTTATCAGCTCTAACCTTCTTACCTATAAGATGTGATCCACAAGACGTCCACAGTAGGTGCAGCAAACCTGAGGCAGTCAACCCTTATGAGGGCTCAGAATCTGAACATAAAAAGATTTTGAAATGATCACTGGCTACCATTGTTTTCTGTTTTTGTATTTGCAGAGTATTTATGGAATATACACATTTATAACACGAAATTCCCCTGCATCTAATATCTATAAAGAACAGTTGTGACAGTTCAAACTTCCACAGTGCAATAGGGCCAGTAGTTGTTATATCAAGGAGTCTGCATGGGTTATTGTAGATTGGACGGAAATTGGATTGAAATGGCTGTGTGGTGTTAGCTGTGGTCAAGCGACTGGAGAAGGGTTAGCAAAGACCATTCCTTAATTACACTGTGTGTGGCTGCTTTTTTGACATTCAAGCTGAGGTTTAAAAGCCTAGTGTAACCGAGAAATCAGGATTTAAGAGATGATTTTGGTTACTGAATCATTATTTAGATATTCCCTTTTGCTTTCTGGTATATTGGAATAGACAAAGGGAAGCTTCTGAAATCTCTAAATTGTAATCCAGCTGCCTTGATCTCTGATAATGACTGCACAGCCCTTGTCTTCTGCCCCTGTGATTGTAAAGACCTTGTGGCTAACCTTCATTTGTACCCAGTTATCTAGTTTTTCAACTTTAGAGTCTTGTAATCACTAAACATAACCCCTAATAATTATTAATGAAGGGTCTTGGGTCAGCCCAGAACTAACCCACCCCAAGCCCAAAGTTATCTTGATGACCAAGACTGGTTCTAACCAATGTAGGCTCACCTGACATGTGCAGTAGCTTAAACTTTAACCTACAGGTCACCTATACCTCTCTGCCATTTTCTTACATACATTCTGTGACTAAGCATGTAATCAATCTGCACATGCTCAATAATGAAATCACCTCTAATTACATCATCCAGGGCTGCTGTGCTCATTATCCTAAACCTTGCCCATCTTTTCTCTACAAAACTATCAGAATTACTGGAATTCGGGGAGACAAATCTTGAGCCACTAGGCCATCTGGTCTCCTGCTACTCACCTAATAGTAAACTCTTTCTCTCTTTAAAACCCCAGTGTCTCAGGAATTGGTTATTGAGTGAGTTGGGCAGAAGAATCCATGGACTTTGTCTGGTGACACCGTTTTTTTGAAACCTTATCCGTACTTTTATTTTTATGTCTTGTCCGTCCAAAGCTCTTCTCTTTCTTTATCCTTCCAACTCTCTATATGCTTGGCAGTGGCTGCAGAGATGGGAACTGTGTTGTGCTGTATGTTTCTGGTGGTCTGTGTGTGTTTTTTTATGTTTTTTTCTGTGCTGTGGTTAACCTGGCCCTATGAGGAGGCCTATACACAAGGCATGTCATCATTCGTTCTGGGGTTTCTGTCACATTTACTGGAAGAGGAGGTGTTGTACCAGAGCTGTTTTATTCCAGGGACCTGAAGATTTTTCTATACCACCACCGCTATCTCATCCTTCTTCCCAGTTATCACCTGAGTCTTCTTTCTTTTCATTATCCTCTTCTTCCATTTCAGTTATTTGCATCGTTTAATCTTGGAGGTCACTGTAATCAACCTCATTTTGATCAAAATCTTTTTACCCAACTTCATCCTAAAAGTGGGGACACAATTTCTGCCCAGAGCCTTCGCTTGCTCCCCAGGCAGACTAGAAAGGAGGGCAAACATGCCCAGCAGCTGAACACTGTTACTTTCACCGGATCCCATCACAAAAGCTGTTACTTTAAAGCAATCAGGAAAAGCCAGATGAAGAAATCAACAATCTATAATAGTGCTTTAAATATGCTAACAAAGTCAGATGATGGTCACCTTTTGTTTAACTTCTATTTCTCAGGATGCCTTTGAGCATCTCTGGTTCACTTATGTTGATTTGTGAGTATACAGAGAGTGCTCTAATTTCCCTCATTTACATTCTTACAGGAAGCTTCTGTGTACTATGAATAGTGCTTAGAGAACTAGAGAGAGCCAGAGGGCTTTTCAGGTGATGTACTGTGAATGACTTCTGAATTGACCGGGTCTCTGCAGGGAGATGACAAAAAGCGGTATTGTGAAAAAGGAAGGGGCCAGATTATCAGAAACCTTGAATTTCAAGTTAAGAAGTTAAATTAGGTCTTTGAACAATTGGAAAACACCAGATTATTTTATCTAGAGCAGGAATTTTAAAATTTTTGCCTGCCATTATGCCCATTGGCAGCTTAACAAAGTTCAGAATGACGTTTTGAATGCACAAAATAAAATATGTAGAATGACAAAGGGCATTAATTATAATGCATATAATTTAAAATATTAGAAACTAAATTTGCAATGTAGTCAGGTGTGCTTCTTTTTTAACATCAGTGAATAACAAGACCTAGTGGGAGTCTATTAACTGTTATAATTTCAATGTATTGAGGCATATAAATGCTATTTTGAGATATCTGCAACAGTTAATGTGATATGAAAGAATCAGTAATTTCTGTTGGTTACAAAACCGCTGGTCTGATAATATTAATGTAATGTGTTCCCTAAATTCATCAGTGTAGAAAGCACTAAATTTCAGTTTGGGTTAGTGAAAATGAATTATTTCCTTTTTTATCAATTCCCCATCTAAATGTATGACTGTGCATTCTATCCAGGAAGTTCTTGCAGGTCTTTGGACCTCTGCTTAAAAACCTTTGGGCAGGGCAGGTCACCGTGGCTCAACAGACAGAGTTTTAGCCTGCCATGCTGGAGACCCGGGTTCGATTCCTGGTGCCTGTCCATGCAAGAAAAAAAAGAATCTCTGGGCAGGGCGGGCCACGGTGGCTCAGCAGACAGAGTTCTCGCCTGCCATGATGGAGACCCGGGTTCGATCTCCAGTGCCTGCCCATGACAAAATAAAAAAGCTCTGGGCAATAGGCTGTTGTATATGTGATGCTCTTAAGGTCAAGGGGACAGCACCCACGTGACCTGACCTGAAGATTACCATGTAACAATCCCAACAGCCATCTCATTGCTTTGCAAACTGAAGACCCTGGAAATATAGAAATAAAGAGAGACATAATGTCTCTGATTTGGACAAAGCAGACTGTAAGACATAAGAAACTAACAAATATATGTGAAATTCTATATGTAGTGCTTGTGATCATTTTATTGGGCATTCTTTTCTTTAACTTTTTTCCATTTTTAAATTATGAACTATAACATATATACAAAAAAGCAAATTTCAAAGTACACTGTAACAAGTAGTTATGAAACAGATTTCAGAGTTTGGTATGGGTTACAATTCCACAGTTTTAAAATTTTCCTTCTAGCTGCCCCAAGACAGTGAAAACTAAAAGAAATATCAATATAATGATTCAGCCATCATACTCAATTGTTAAATCCTATCTTCTCTGTTATAACTCCTCCTTCCCAATTTTTTTTTTTTTTGATTCTCTTCCCAATTTCTGAGGGTATTTGGGCTATGCCCATTCTAACTTTTTCATGTTGGAAAGGGCTGTTGATAATATGGGATAGGGGGATGGAAATAGTTGATGTTCTGGAAAGGCTGGCCCATCTAGGTTTCAGGATTTATCTGGCCTAGGAACCCTTCTGGAGGTTGTAGGTTTCTGGAAAGTAATCATAGTGCATGAAACCTTTGAAGAATCTCAGATAGAGCCCTAGGTGTTCTTTAGGATTGGCAGGAATGGCTTTGGTTGGGGTTTGGCAAACCATAGTGTGCTGGTTTGAAAGGGTTATGTACCCTAGAAAAGCCATGTTTTAATCCTGCTCCATTTTGTGGAGGCAGTTGTTTCTTTTTATCCCTATTCAGTATTGTATGTTGGAAACTTGATTAGATTATCTCCAAAGAGATGTGACTCACCCAATTGTGACTCACCTTTGATTAGAGGGAGAAGTGACTCCACCCATTCTAGGTGGGTCTTGATTAGTTTACTGGAATCTTTCAAAAGAGGAAACATTTTGAAAAAGCTTAAGAGCCACAGGAACCACGAAAGCCCATGCAGCAAGACAGCTTTGGAGCTGAAGAAGGAAAATTCCCCAGGGGGAGCTTCATGAAACAAGAATCTGGGAAAGAAAGTTAGCAGATGTCCTATGTTCACCATGTGCCTTTCCAGTTGAGAGAAACCCTGAATTTCATCAGCCTTTCTTGAGTGAAGGTAACCTCTTGTTGGTGCCTTAATTTGGACATTTTTATAGACTGGCTTTAATTGGGACATTTTCATGGCCTTACAACTGTAAACTTGCAACTTAATAAATTCCCCCTTTTAAAAGCCATTCTGTTTCTGTTGTATCACATTCCGGCATCTTGCCATCTAGAACACATGGTAAATAGCACTATCTAGCTGAAGCGTGAGAGAAGCCTCCAGAATATTCTCTTGACTCTATTTGAACTCTCTCAGCCAATGATGCCTTATTTTGTTACATTTCTTTCCTACCATTTGTTCAGGAAGGCATTGTCAATCCTATGGTGCCAGGGCTAGGCTTATACCTGGCATTCATATCCCACGTTGCCAGGGTGAATTTCACTCATGGATATCATGCCCTACATATGGGGAAAGCTAATGATTTCACTTTCAGAGTTGGACTTAGAGACAGAGGTCACTTTTGAGCAAAAAAGAGGTTTTCTGGAAGTAACTCTTATGCAGGTAGTAACTCTTAGGTAGGCTTAACTTCTCCATCTTTAACTTTTGAAACCCAACAAATTTAAAGGCAAATCTCAAAGGAAAGAAAGCATATGACTCAAAAGCATATGACTCGAAGGGCAGCACTAAAAAATACAATGTATTTATACCAGAACTAAAATAAACCTATCAATAATTATCAGTTAGCTCCATGCTTGGCACCCAGAGAGGGAAAAAAATGCACAGGGAAGCTAAGATTGAAGAAGTAAATTATTAAATTATTCACAGTAAATTGACATCCCTTGCTGTTGCTTGGACACCAGGATTCTAAATTGATAGTGCTCAGCCCCTGGCAACTCAGAAAACTGAAATAAAAATAGAATCAAGCAAATTCAGACAATTTCAGGTTATACCTTCTCCTAAAAGTTTGGCCACTTGTTTATTTAAGACATCAATTCTCTGATTGTACTCTCCCTTCCGTGAGCCTAACTCCCAGACAAGAGCTAAATATATAGAAACAAATAAATGTGGCAAGATTATATGGAATACAGGGGGAAATTTTTTTCTCATAAAATGGTCAAAACATGTACATATTTGCTATTTAAGCTTACAATATTTATCATCACCATCAGTAGCGTTGAGAGACTTTTCTTTAACAAATATTCTGTGCAAATGTGTAGAAGTAAGGGCAAGTTTTATGTGTGAGGTAATGGTCCTTAAATATTTATTTAGATTTCCATTGCTAGCTAATATTTATTGAAATTTATCCCCAGTCACTACTGTAAATACCTAACAGATATAACTTATTCAACCCCCTCAGCAACATTAATTTCTAATCATATTTTACAAGGAAGAAAATTGAGGCAGGAAATGGCTCAGTTACTCGCCCTGTATCATACCCCTGGTAAGAGTGAACCTAGAGTCTAATTCCAGACTTAAGTGTGCATGCCTTAAAACACAGCATAACTTCCATGCGTCCTTGTCTTCTCAGGCAGAATTTCAATGTTAGACAAAACTACTTCCTATTTTTTTCTAAAATATAATAAACTGTGACTCTGGAACTAGCATTCAGTCAAGGGTGGATTAGGAAACTGATGAATATTTAAATATATTTTCCCAGAAAATTATTTTCAAAGAGAATAACAGTGAAAGATAATAGATTAGGAATATAGAAGTTGGAAAAATGCTACAACTTTGGGGTAACTTCAAATTTTTAGACACTTGCTATTGTTTATTCTCAGCTAAAACATCTGTCATCAAGGCATAGTCAATATATCAGAGGTTAATGAAGAATATGAGTTAGCCCAATGCCTAGAGAAATGTATAGGCTTGGTTTATCTAGGGATCCTGCTAAAATATTTGAAGTCCTATTCAACCAAGCATTTTATTTGCAGCAAATGATCAGCACATGAAAATTTGAACTTTTTCATTTCTTTGTTCTTTGTTTTTCAGATTTTTGGAGCAGAGAGTTAAGCTAATTACACTTGTCATGGGACACCATCACCATCCATAAGTGCAAGGTCTTTTTGATGACATTCGTAGATTTTTTTATTTTTTATTTTTACCTCACCTCACTCCTCACTCCCCCTTACTTCTCTTATGAGATCAGACTCCAATGTGTTAATGTCCTTGGATTTATATGTGTCTTGGAAAGATAAATGCTGTCATTTTGTGTATGCACTTTTCATACACCATATGGTAGATCCCTTATATGCTTTTTCAGTCAGCACTATTTTTAAGATCTATCCATGTTGCAAAATGAACATCTAGTTTATTTCCTCTGCATGCAGTATTTTATCACAGCATTCCAGATGCCTATCTGTGCACACATGGATCATTAGGTTGTCTCCGTCTCCTTGTTCCCCTAAACAGTGCTGAAACATGCATCTTATATATGTCCTCCTGTCAGCTCGTTCTTCCTGGTTATATATGCGTATCAGTCAGTGGTCTCCAGGGAAACAGAACCAACAGGATGTGTGCATTTATGAAGAGATTTACAATACGGAGTTGACCTACACGATTGTGGACTATGGGAGTATTTCCTAGTGTCTCCCAGCCCTGCCCATGGCCCCTTTTTTCACAACATGAACCTGTTGGATCATGTCAATTCTCTGAGAAAACCCTCCAGAGAATGCTCCTCATCTTTTGCAGATTAAAAGTCTCTTCAAGGGCCTGCAGGCTCTATATGGTTCCCACCTCCAGAAATATTAGGTGCTTTCTCCCTAGGAGAAACTTGATGCAGGAGGGAAAGCTGATGGGAGAGGAACCACCTAACTGGGGTGCCCTGACCCCCACTCCATTCAAAAACCAAGCCATGCCCTCTTGGACCCCTCAGGGCACCCAAGCTGTCCCACAAGGCAGGAGGGTGGGTCCGGGTGAGGGCAGGAGACTGATGTTGATGAGGCTCTTTCTTGGAGACAATGGCTGGCCCTGGCCCTGAGCCTGGGCTGGGGGCAGAAAGGAGGGGGTGATAATTAGAAGCAAGGTAGTTATAAATCAAGACAAACAAATTGTGCAGTAAAAAACAAACCAATCACAGAGAAATGCAGCCCAGGTGAGAAGAGAGGCAGCCTGTGTGCGTGGTGTCTTCCCCAATGCCTCCAAAACAGAAATAGCAGAGAAATAAGTTAGGGAATGTGGTGGCCACTAGCAGCCAAATGCCACTAAACACCACTCTCATGCCAGCTACAGGGGCTCATGAGCTGGGAGCCACCTCGCCCTGTGCATCCCTTGCCCTCAGGGGTGATGGTGTCAGGAAGGGCAGGCATGGAAGGCCTAGAGGTGAGACAGGGAGGTGGGAAGAAGTGGCTGCTGTGGAACTAGCTGGTGCCCAGATGATGCCAAGGAAGGGCGTTTTGGTTAGAATTACATCCCCATAGAGACCTGTCCAAGTTCTAACCTGCAGGCCTGTGGGTGAGAGCTCATCTGATAGGAGGATGTTTGAATAACCTAACATTTGAGAGGAAGCCAAGCTGAAGCAGGGTGGGCCTTAATCCCCTATAACTGGAGGCCTTTGTAAGCAAAGGAAATTTGGACAGAGTCAGGAGACTGCAAATGAGGAGAGACACCAAGCCACCAAGCAGAGGCTGAGTTATTGATGGCAGCCAGCTGCCCCCGTAGGTTGCAGACCTCAGAGAAAGCGTGGTCCAGCCGACACCTTGAGTTTGGACTTCAGCCATGAAAACTATGAGAAAATAAACTTCTGTTGTTTCAACCAGCCAGTCTGCAATGCTTTGTCACAGCTGTCCTGGCTGTCTAAGACAAAGGGGAAGTGTGGGGAAGAAGGAAGTGAAGGTGGAGTGCTTTCAGACACAGGCTTTCCTAGAACAGAGGGAAGTGTCCCTGTCACCAGGGGGCCTGCCTGACACCTGGAGGCCTCCCTTTCCCAGCCCTGATCAGCCCTTCCTCCTACCAGGAGGGCAGTGGAGGAGGTGATGGCACAGATTCTTGAGAATGGGCACCAAACCCCTAGCACAGCACAGCGCAGCAGCTTGTGGCAGGAAATGCCAGGTTCGGAGGAAAGAAAGACAGAGGGTTCAAGCTGGAAGGAGGTCTGTGTTCCTGGCTCTCACCTCTGCAGTCCCAGGGCAGTCTCTATCCACTCCTGCTCAGCCCACAGTGACCCATGCAGCAGGTGTGGGGGGCCTGAGGTCAGTGTGGACCACCTTGGGCAGTTTGCTTGGAGTGGATGGATGGATGGAGGAGAGAGATGAAGCCAAATGGGCCTGGGGTGGGCCTCCAGGAAGCTCCACACCCTATACGCTCCAGTCCTGAGCTGGTCTAGTCTTGAGACCCCTCTCAGGAAACCCCAAAATTCCATATCTGAACCAGACAGATGGCAATGAACCAGAGAGCTGCAACAAGCAAATGCATTTTTTGAAATTTTTTGGGTAAACTGCTTCAAAGCCTTTTGGAAAAACAAACAATGTATAACTAAATTTGTATTGTGTATCATACTTTCAAAACCCTCTGACATTAATTACTCTCTGGTCGTGTCCAATCTTACTTGTCATGACTAAAAGTGGCTTAGTTAGCGTTCATGTTCATTTTAAGAAGAATTCATATAAATCCAGGAAACAAATGTTTTCCTTTTTCAATAGCGCCTACATGTTCTTCATAAATGATGACAATCAGCTTATAAGCATATGTGCATTATTTTCAATCGACTCATGAATTCTAAATTCCTTGTCAAATTTCTCCTCCCCCAACAGTCTAGTGCCTAGCAGAGATCTAATAAATATATTGATTCAGATTAAAAAATCGGGCAATAAGAATTGTGTCTAATACATACATTTCAACATTTCATTATTTGATCGTCATAGCAACCTACCAAAGTATATACAGGGAAACTCAAATTAACTAAAATTCCCAAAGGGAAAATTATAAGAAATGGTAAAGACTGGACCTGAAATCAGATCTCTGAACATTGAGTCTAGCAAAAATATCTATTGAATGTCACAGTGGACCTGACCTTGTGCTGAGTTCTGTGCTTTCCAGTATCTCAGAGTGGTAAAATGAAGCATGTCCCCTTTGCATGTAGCTCATATGCAATAGTTTGTCTCCCTTATTGTTCATTTTGGAGGGCAATAGGATTACTTATCAGAAGGCCTCCTCACAATTTTCTAATTGCCTTGTCCCCAGAGTTAGCCAATCTGTGAGTTAGTGTTAAAGGCACAGTCTTCCAGACTGGCAAGTGCCCCCCAAGAGTCATGAGATCAACTTCAAGCTGAGCTCATGGTGTGGCCTCCAACCCCTCATCCTGGAGGGGCTGGGTCTGGTATCACTCGCCCCAAGGGGAGACCTCATTAGCATGAACTATCAGGTGTGGCTCTAAGGGTTTATGAATAGCGAGGAGACCGGGATCACACCAAAAAATTCCAAGGGTTTAGGCTGCTTTCTAGGAGCCCAGGACAAATAGCAGACATCTCTTTAAGCAAGGCTAAATTCCTTACAAGGCAGACCACCCCCTGACCTTTGGGCAAGGCTCTCTTTTAGCGAAATGATCACATTTGTTTGAAAGTCTACATTTGCTCATCCCTTCCGTATTTGTAACTTGTGATAAATTCATGCAGAATTATGTAGCATAGAAGTTTGCTGATGGCTGGTTACAATCAGTTCTTCCTTATTTCAGTCATTTTTCCTTGATTTTACCTCCTAAGGAGGCTAAACTCCATCTCCCAATGCATTGTATCATCAAGACTTACCTATGATTCCAGTGTTATACCATATGGTAACAGACAAAAATATATGGTATATAGATAAAAATATTTACTAATAGATAAAAAAAACAAGAGTCAAAAGATATGGGCCCTTTACTAGGTTCTTATGCAGTGATTAACATTTTTCATCATGTTATATGACCAATCTGTCTCCCAGAGCAATGCCATTCAGCTTTTCATGCTGCCATTTGACCTGGTCAGATTCCCAAAGAAGGAACAGTCTTCACCCTTTTGTCATCTGGTATAACTGAGATAAGAGTCAAAGTCACTTTGTTCCACGCTTCTCTGGAGCATTAGTGTAATATCAGTTTCCCTTCATTGCATATGCCATTTATTCATTTCCTTCAGTTGCTATTCCTCTTTTTATCCATTTTTCATTTTACCCAAACTTTCCCATATTTGGAAGGGGCATTAGGTTCAGCCACTGTGCTGGACCACGTTGCTCTTGGCAATACCAACCTAGTAAGCAATTCCCCTTCTGTGCATTCCCATTCATTTGGTCGCATGCATAGGTTCAGAGCTAGTGGCCTATCATGACCACTAGGTCCCATTCATTTATAGTACATGCATAGGTACATAGCTAGTGGGCTTTCATGACTACCAGGTCCCATTCATTTAGGGTAAAGGCATAGGTACAGAGCTAGTGAGCTATCACGACTGCCAGGCAATACCTCACCTGGAATTTTGGAATTATCCTCAACTCCAATTTTGCCAAATAGAGTGAAGGCACTGTCCACCCTATCAGGCCCTTAGGAATTCTGGCATAAAAGTTTTGGGTATAGTTACAGTTTCTTGATCAAGAACCAACCTGTTCCCACCATCCACAGTTGCGGTCCTAGCCCTGCCACCACTTCATCAGATAGGAAAAAGGAAAGTTGTAGTGATCTAGAGAAAAAAGAACCACTATTCTCCTGTGGAAGGATTGCATGGTTATACCTGCATCCTCCTACACTCTCTTTGTGAGATCCCCCAGTGACAAGGAGGAATCTACCTAGGTGGGATCCATCCTTGTCCCTTCCCAATGTTGCGTGTGAACACACGCTAGTGAAGGTATGTATACCTGCTCTTCCTGCTTTGACTCTTGATGGGAAGAAGCAATTGCCTGTTCTAATTCTCTATCAAACTATTACTCTGAGGATATTTTTCTGACTACTGTTGGACGTTACGGGCTTTAAAGGATGTTCCTGTTGAGGAAATGTGATACAGCAGTCCAAATTGGTGCAATATCTTCAGTGCTTGATACTTTTATAGTATTCTCAGCATTTGCATCTACCGTGAGTTAAAAGAAAGCCAGTTCAGAGCTGTGTTTAGAGTTCTGTCTATTTCTGTCAACAACCATGTGTAGTCTCCAGGGGCAATTGGTATCAGTCGATTAGGACTTTGCTGCAAATTTTGGAAACAATGTAAGGGCCTCCTGTGTCAAGGAGTCCAAGAAGTGTCCCTCCTCCAGTCCTTGACCATTTTACCCACTCATGTACACATGGTCTTGGGCCCCCATTCAGGGGTTAGGTCAAAGAAACCAGGCCCTGTCATCAATCTTTATCCATTGCCCCAGGCGATTGGAAGCCAGGTTTCTAGTTGTCATCTTTGCCTTGAGGCCTTCCAAATTCCTCCCAACTAGGGTTAATAAAGTCCATTTGTTTAGGACCCTTCCATGTTGAGGGAACAGCAGGGTCTCTGTCAGTGTACCTAATTTCTCAGAGTGTTGTGTTAAGAATTTTATTTTTACCCCATCAAGGCTAGTTTTACTTCTCCCATTACTCAGCAACCCTTTAAAGATTTCCATCCTAATGGAAGTTTTTGATTCTTTCCTTTGCTTTGTGGATTCTATTACAAATCATTCTTACCTTCTTTGATATCTGCTTCAGCATAACTTTTCCCATAGGAAGCAACTCTGAGGCTGGTGTCTGGAGCTCAGACTGGTCAAACATGTCTGAGCACCAGACCATGATCATGGACAAGATTAGCAGAAGATTTTCAGCCTCCAGAAACTAGCCTGCGAGGACAGAATATTGGAGGGTTTGAATCTTCCCAATACCTTCTGTGGCCATCTCTCTTACGTTACCCAGAATTTCCAGAACTGAGTGCACCATGACCTGCAATGGACATGTGCAGCCTAGGGGCCATCCTATACATGTTGGCTATATAGGATGTGCATTCTTTAAGGTACTGAGCAGAGAATACCATGTCCATGTGATGTGAAGACCTGCTCAAGAGCTGTCTTATTCTCAATCCTAGCAAGAGAGGCCTTTTAGAGCGAATCATGAAAGGCTCATGGATGAATGTGGGCCATGAAGATGACACTTTATGAAGAACCACTCCTGAACTACAAGGACCTCCAGCAGACTGACTAGGTGGTGTCCATGGGTTAAACACAGGAAAAGATCCAGGACTCACTGGTAGCATTTGCTAGATAATTGTTACCTGCTCATGGAGTACAAAAGGTCTGAGCTGGAGGTCTCCACCAGCATCTTGCAGCCCTGGCCCTCAGCTGCTCTCACCACTAGCACTCCATCCCACAATACAGGACAGTGTCTCTCCCACATCTGAGCAGGGGAGTTTCGGTGAGACTGCCATTGCAACCTCAGAGTTCTTTTGATGCTCAGAGCTTCAAGGAGCTACAGGAACAGGACTGAGCAGAGAATACCATATTCCATTTTACATGTGGCTTAAAAAGGAAGGAGTAGAAGACTTGCTTTCTCCACCTACAGCTGCAAGCTCTACATTTAAAGATACTAAATCAGATATCCTGGTGATTTCTCCAGCTCATGGAGGGGAGAAATCTACTCCAAAGAAACTGAGCAAACTCTAAATAAGAAAGCTTTTGTCCCTGAGCTTCATAGACATTAAAAATGTTCCTTATTGTGTCTTATGCAATAGAACATTTTAAAAATAATATCATGATGCCAATTAATTTGTGGCATCATTTTGAGACCAGTAATTCAGAATTTAAAGAACAAACATTGAGTATTAAAAGTGCAGATATTAAAAAGCCAAAAATTGTTGATGCCACCAACATGGTGATGAAAAATTCCTCCTGGAAGTCTCCCCTCAGAATCAACTAATGAAAGGACAAATCACACTTGCTTGCATCTTTGAAGTACAACAGAGGTGGGAAACATACATGCATAGATAGATTGGTAGATGTCATGAGATTTATTATAAGGAATTGGCTCACACAATTGTGGGGGCTGGCACAACTAATTTCCATAGAGCAGATTACAGGTTGATGATGCAGGAAAGGTGATATTGAAATCTTGAGGCATGAATTCTTCCAATCTCTGGAACCTTCAGTGCTTGCCATTGAGACATCCAATTGATTGAATGAGATCCACACACACTGTAGAGGGTGTTCTCTACTCAAGCTCAAATGATTATAGAGGCTAATTCTATTCATGAAACATTTCCACAGTAACAGCTAGGCCAGCATTTTTATATCATAACAATTGAGCTTAAAATTTTTTTTATCTTTTTGTGAAAAATAACATATATACAAAAAAGCAATAAATTTCAAAGCACAGCACAACAATTAGTTGAGAACAGATTTCAGATTCTGGTATGGGTTACAATCCGCAATTTTAGGTTTTTACCACTGATTGCTCTAAGATACTGGAAACTAAAAGAAATAACAATATAATGATTCAGCAATCATACTCATTTCTTAAGCCCTACCTTCTCTGTATAACTCCACCATCACCTTTAGTCTTTCTACCATTCTTTAGGGGTATTTGGGCTATGCCTGCTCTAAATTTTTCATGTTGGAAGGGGCTCTCAATAATATGTGGTTGGGAGTTGGAACTAGCTAAAGTTCTGTAGAGACTGGACTAGGTTTCAGGACTTAGCTGGTCCAGGGACCGACCCATCTGGAGGTTGTAGGTTTCTGGAAAGTTACCTAGTACATGGAACTTTTGTAGAAACTTATATATTGCTCTAGGTATTCTTTAGCATTAGCTGGAATGATTTTGGTTGGGGTTTGGCAAGTTATGATAAGTAGCAATGTCTAATTGAAACTTGCATGAGAGTGACCTCCAGAGTAGTCCCTCAACTCTATTTGAGCTCTCTCAGCTGCTGATACCCTGTTAGTTATGCTTCTTTTCCCCCTTTCAGTCAGGATGGCATTGTTGATCCCACAGGACCAGGGCTAGATTCATACCTGGTGATCATCTCCCATGCTATCAGGGAGACTTTCACCCCTGGGTGTCATGTCCCACATAGAGGGAAGGGCAATGATTTCACTTGCAGAGTTGGGCTAGAGAGAATGAGGCCACATTTAAGCAACAAATGAAGTCCTCCAGAAGAAACTCTTAGGCATATCTACAGGTAGGCTAATCTTCTGCGCTACATACATAAACTTCACAATGGCAAGCTTCAAGTTCAAGGGCTTGTAGGCCAGTATTTGACCAAATAACTGGACATTGCAGCCAGGTTGACACATAAAAATAACCATCACAATACTCTATACTTAATTTCACTAAGTTCAATAAGATTGAGCTTCAAAACAGCTGCGACAGCTTAACCTCTTGCCATCAGTACATGATAGTTCCCATTTCTTCACATTATTACTGACATTTGTTTTCAGCTGAATTTCTAATAATCGCGTCTGATTCACGTTGTTACTTAAATTTTTCTTTCTCTGATTTACAATAGAGTTGAGGCCACTTCCTCTATTTCATAGCTATTCAGGCTTTCCTCCCATAAATTACCTTTTATCCTTTGTTTCTTTTTCTATAGAGTTATAAGCACCCCAAGTATTAACATCTTGCATTAGTGTAGTGTCTCTGCTACAAGTAATGAAAGAATATTATTGTAACTTTGCTATTAACTATAGTCCATGGTTTATATTAAGGTTCACTATTTGTGTTATACAGTCCTGTGATTTTTTTTTGAAGTTTTATTCTAATAACATACAACCTAAAATTTCCCCTCTTAAGCACGATGGAATATATAACTCAGTGCTGTTAATATGTTCACAATTTTGAGCTACCACTATCATCATCCAATATCAAAACAAAACTTTTATAGGTTTTTACGGATTTTTTTTTAAGTTGCGGAGGTTCTTTTATATTCGTAGTTTGCTGAGAATTTTTATCACATGTAGATTTTGGATTATATTCAATGTTTTTTCTGCCTCCGTTGAGACAATAATATAGTTTTTCCTTTTCTTGTCCATCAATGCAGTAAATGACCTTAAAGTTTCTTTTTAAAATTCAATTATCATTACATTACTAGGAAAATACTTTACTTAAACATAGTATATATATTTTAATATAATGTAATATATAATTAGTTAATGTCTATTTTAGAATTTTATATATATTTCCATAATTAAATGGACTTAAGTAATCTTTTCTTACACTTACTTTGTAGTGGCCTCATAAAATAAGTTGTGAAATTTTCTATTTTTCTATTTTATGAAATGACTTGTACAAGATAGGGCTTTTTCTTTAAATTTTGTAGAAATACAACTCTCACGTGACTTGTACTAGGCCTTTTCTTTAGAAATGGAGGTGAAGGAGAAGATAATTTTGTGTGACTTTCTACATCTCCAGAATTGTTTCTATTTGATCTATAAATTTTCAAATTTGTTGGTATATCATTGTCTAAAATGGGATTCTTTGGATATATTTTTCTACTACTCAATTGCACTTTACTCAATTGGAGACCAGTTCAAGATCTGCTCCTCCCCACCATCTGAGTTCATCTTCCAAGTCTATTCCCCTTATGCTTTCCATTCCAGTAACACCAGCCTTTTTGCTGTCTCTCAGGCATTTCAGTCTGCGTCTATTCAGTGTATACTTTCCCCTCTGCCTGGTCTGCTCTTCCTATGGGGCTTGCTTCTCCATTTGTTGTATGTTTCTGGTTAACTGTCACCTCATTAGAATTTCTTTTTATAAGAGCATCTCCTAGCCCTCTTACCACTTTATATCTCTTAACTTTGTTTTATTGCTCTTCAAAGCCTTTAGAAACACCTGGCATTATATATAGATACATATATCTCTATATATACACCTATGAAAGCTGGGATTTTGCATGCTCATGGATGCATTGTTGGTATCCAATATGCAAGGCATAGAGGAGGTGCTTGATTAATGTTTGTAATGCATGAAAGGAGGCAGACCATGTCACTGGAGGTGGAAAGCTGCCAGAGGGACTAGGTTTGGTAAATAAAAATATGACAATAAATTGTCTTTGGAAAGGATGCATTATTAGGATAACAACTTGGTTATTTTAAATTTTATGTGGAAAGAATTTTAGTGGGACAAAAATAACTGTTACCTGTTTAATTTTATAACCGAAGTAAATCTGTTAGCAGACTGTAACAGAATGCTACTAAAATGTTCAGTTAATTAGTTTGTGTTTGCAGACTGCAGACCCTTTAGTTGCTAATGACATGACTCACTTCAGAGAATTTGTTGTCTTGGTAGAAGTCTGGTCTTAGAATCCGTCACATCTTGTGTATTAGTCAGGATTCTCTAGGGAAGCGAAACCAACAGGAAATTTCTGTAAATATGAGATTTTATAAGTGTTTCACACAACTGTGGGGATGCATGAGTTCAAATTCCGTAGGACAGGCCTCCAGCTGGCAGCTCCAAAGAAAGTCTTTAATGAATCCCCCAGGAGAGGCTGGCTGGCTGAAGCAGAGAGAGAGAGATTCTCCCTTCTGACTTCTCCTTTAAAACCTTCAATTGATTATATTAAACATCACTAATTATGGAAAACACTCCCCTTGGGCAACTGCAGAGGTAATTAACCACAGATGCAATCAATGTGCAGATAATTTAATAAATCAGCCTTCTGGTTTATTAACCTGCTGCAAGAATGTCCTTTCAGTAATAGTTAGGCCAGTACTTGCTTGACCATACAATTGGGCACCATTACCTGGCCAAACTGACACATAATACTAATCATCACAGTCCACCCTTTGTCAACCTGGCAGCTATACACATCACCATAAACTATCCTTAATCTCTAAACAACACAATGATACATATATTTTTCACCTAACATTACTCAACTGTCTGCATACAACTGAAAATGCACAAAATCTCTCCAGAATAGAAGGCATACAAGGTACCCGGGGATTTGCTCAAACATTGATAACACATCTGGAACAGCAGCTGCAATTGTATTTTTCACTTGGTAAGATTATGATAATCCACTGTCATCCTCCAAGACCCACCTATTTTCTGCATAAGCCAAATAGGAGAGTTGAATGGGAATGTGGTAGGGAATCACCACCTTGCATTCTTCAAGTCCTTAAGAGTGGTACTAATCTCCACACTCCCTCCAGGAATCCAGTATTGCTTCTGATTTACTATTTTACTAAGTAAGGGAAGTTTTAGTGGCTTCCACTTGGTGCTTCCTACCATAATAACCCCCACTCCACAAGTTACAGAGCCAATGTAGGGGCTCTGCCAGTTGCTCAGTGTGTCTATTCCATTTATGCATTCTGGAACTGGGGAAATAACCACAGAGCAGGTCCAGATATCCAGTGGACCTACTGTGAGATGGACCAGACCTAAAACTCCATCAATTACCTGGCATTCATAAGCCCCTGAAGGGTAGATCAGAATGATGTTCTGAGTCACTTAATGTCACTTCTGAATCAATGCTAATAATCCCCAAAATATCTGATTATTTTTTTCCCCAATGCACTGTTACCCTAGTACAAGGTCTTAGGTTTCCTTGGGGAAGGCTGAGAGGAAGAGTGACAGTGTAATATTTGCTAATGTAAAAGGTCTTTCCACGAGGGTAATTGGCTTTCCCCTCATTCCAGAGGCTCTGAGTCTTTGCACTGTCTCAATCTGGCAATTGATTGAGTAACTAAGACTCTCTGTTTTTTGTAATTTAAGTTAGACTTTGTTTACTTGACCTAGAACTCATCTGCTTATACAGGTCAGACAAGAATTTAGTAGACTGACCATCTATTTTACTAGCCAACACCATAAGTCTCTTCAAGTCAGATTATTTTGACTACTGCTATGAGTCTGCTGTCCATTATGACAGTCACACTCACCTTGCCTATGGTGTTTAAGAGCTGCTATATGGATTCTGAAAACTCAGGATCTGATCATCCAGATTGTGTTTAAGGATTCCAGCTCAGTGTCAGCAGTTCCCACAGTAGTAGTTGATCTATAGAGAAGGGCAATTGCAGAGCACTTCAAGGATGATGGACCTAGTCTCACAAATTTATTCTTCAAAGTCTTCATAAAACGTGTATCTTCTGGACATTCTTGGAATGTGTGAGCTGGTCTTCCACGGCAAATAGACTCTAACATTCAATCTTTCTCAGCCTTTGGATCCCCTCATCTATATTATATCAGGGTAGTTCTGGCATTTCATCTTCAGTTAATGTTGGCTACCTTTTGATCCATGTTTTAGCCAACCACTAAACAAAACAAATTGTTAACAACCTTTCTAACCCTTTGCATACAATACTGAATGCAGAATCTCCTCTTAGTGGCCCATATCAATAAATTGAGTCTGCTCCAACTTTATAGTCCTCCCACCATTACCCTGCACCATTAATATCCATTCCCACACATATTCTCCCTATTTTTTTCTATATAAACCAGAAAACTCATGCAATTATTTTGGAATATTGCATACTTCCTCATGTGTCACACTTTGCATTGCACTTTTCTGCACCTATTGGGACTTTAGCCTAGTTTTAGATCTTGAAGAAAAGAAGGGTGGGGTGGTGGGTCATGAAAAGAATTAGAAATGCCCTTTGAGCCATTTGCCTCATGGCATTCTCTTGTAGTTCCATCTGGTGAAACAGGATTCATCTCTATAAACAGAGGAGTGAGGGCTGTTTCCCCAGGAGAGGTGGTTACAAGGTCAGCAGGCAGTGAAGGGTTAATCTCATTAGGAAGAGACTGGATGGCAGACTCCCAAGGATAGACTGGAGATTGGGAGGCTGCTTCCTCAAGGCAGTCTGGATGTTGGGAGGTGTCTCCTCAGGGCAGGTTGGAGATTGGGTGGATGTCTCCTCAGGGCAGACCATTAGGGTTTATCTAGCAAAGAGTCAGCAGAATCCAGGGTTTCAATGCTCCCACTGCCATCATTATCAACCTATATGTCCCCATCTCAAGTTTCAGGATCCCATTCTTTTCCAACCCATGCCTTCACTTTCACAGCAGAAACCCTGCAATGTTGAGATTTTAGTTCACATTATAAATCTGCTACTCACACAATGAGACTCTGGGTCCAGTTTTTAGAGATCTCCAGTCTGTGACCACATGAAAAAAGATTTTCTTTTAGGACACACTTAGAAACTTTTACATCTTTCAAATGGCACTTAAGTTATAAATTTGAACCCTTCAGCTCATCCTTTTCTCTTTTAATGGTATCTAACAAATCTAACAACAACAAGCCAGCGTCATCATACCTCTTAATTCGACAAAACTCTGTTAAGGTGTCAAAAATACTGTCACCTAGAGCTTTGCCTCATATTGGTGTGCAATTAGCAGAATCAAATGATGATATTTTGCATATCTGTATTGCCAATTCAAACTATGGACTGTCAGTGCTATCTTGTTTATTGGAAATAAGAATCATTAGTGCCTTTGAGTCTAATCAGAGTAGAAAGCCAATGACAAAAACCCAATTTTAATATTGCAGTGTGTTGAAAATAAATGGTAATTCATATTTTAAAACTTTAACTTATGTGTGAGACTAAAGCAAAAAATTTTTATTTAGTACAAAATTTATATTTTGAACTAGTGCATCTTCTAATATAACTTATATGGACAGTTTAATTGAACACCATAAATACATGAAACCTTGAGTAGGGCATGAGATATTGTAGGTTTGTCCAGAGTGATGCCCCAATAAATCCCAGAGTGATTTGAACAGTGAATATAAAAATATTTGCAAAGTCCCCTTGGGGGAATGGTGAGAAAGAGGGAAAATTCAACTTCTCCATTTGGAGAAGGCCTGATATTCTCACAAGCAGTGAGGACAACAAAATCAATAGACTGAATCTTCAATCTTGGGGTTTGTTCATATGAAACTTATCCCCACAAAGGATAGGCTAAGCTTACTTAAAATTATCTTAAGAGTCACCCCCAGAGAACCTCTTTTGTGGCCTATCTCTCAGCCAACAGGGCAAGAAAACTCACTGCTCTTCTCCTCTTTATGTGGGACATGACTCTCAGGGGTGTAAACCTCCCTGGCAATGTGGGACAGAAACTCTAGAATGAGCTGGGACTCAGCATCAAGGGATTGAGGAAACCTTCTCGACTGAAAGGGGGAAGAGAGAAATGAGACAAAATAAAGTGTCAGTGACTGAGAGATTTCAAATAAAGTCGAGAAGTAGTCTGGAGGTTATTCTTATGCATTATATAGCTAACCCCTTTTTAGTTTAAGGGGTTAAAACCACTTAAATAACCCCTTTTTAGTTTATTAGAGAGGCTAGAGGGAAGTGCCTGAAACTGTAGAGCTGTGTTCCAGTAGCCATGTTTCTTTAAGATGATTGTATAATGATATAGCTTTTGCAAAGTGACTGTATGATTGTGAAAACCTTGTTCTGATGCACTTTTTATCTATGGTATGGACAGATGAGTAAAAAATATGGGTTAAAATAAGTAATAGGGGGAACAAATATTAAAATAAAATAAATTGAGTAAATACTAGTGGTCAATGAGAGGGAGGGGTAAATGGTATGGTATGTATGAGTTTTTTCCTTTTTCTTTTTATTTCTTTTTCTGGAATGATATAAATGTTCTGAGAATTTATCATGGTGGTGAATACACAACTATATGATGATATTGTGAGCCATTGATTGTACACCAAGTATGGAATGTTCATACATTAAGAATGCTCATGTGTATGTTGATTGGTTTTATTAACAAAAAATAAGAACATTTTTAAGATTCTGTTTCTCAAGAACCTGTACAAGATGTATTAGTCAGGGTTATCTAGGGAAAGAGAACCTACAGGAGATATCTGTAAATATGAGAGCCCATAAAAGGGTCTGATGCAACTTATGCAATGCATGAGTTCAAATTCCATAGGTCAGCTCCCTTGGCAATTGCATCACATGGAGTAGCCCTGTTCACCCTGCTCAGGAGACATTGGTGGCCCCAGTCCTAGGTGCCTGTGCTCCTCAGGGTTCGCAGCTCTCCAGCCCCATTCCCAGTGCCCCAATTCCTTCCATTATAATGCTCCATCCAGTCCGACTCTGTTTAGAGCACCACATCTTTAATGACACTGACTCCAGGGTACATCCCTTAGGCAGCGATGCAGCCTCTAAGAAGTAGAAGAAACTTCTCATGGGGCCTCTGGCTGATAGAGGTGAGAAGGCCTCAGAAAAGCCAGTCCCAGGGGAAACCCCACTACATGCTGAGGCCCAGCACAGGCAGAACAGCTGGCCCAGGGATTGGCCTGGTGTATTGAGCAGTTGGAGCTCAGTCTCAAGACCCAGAGACCCAGTTCATAACAGAAAAGGCAAGCTATTTCATGGCACAGTGAAAGAACCCACCTGCTCTGGAAGAGGCATCTAACATGTTTCATATTTGGGGACAACAGTGCTCAGATGGAAGCAGCACCCAGGGAGGCTCTGCGTACTCTCAGGGCGGTAGCCCACTCAGCACAGGTGAAGTCTGTAGGTGAGGCGACCAGAAGAAAGAGGCAAAAGGTCTGCAGGGCCCACCCAATGCGGGCAGCCAAGGCCTTCCAGGATACTCCTGGTGAAAAGTTTAGATTCACCCCCCTCATCCTAGAGCAAAGCCCCTCTCCAGAGTGGTGTGGGAGGTTGTCCTAAGTACAGAGCCATTCCAGGAATGCTTTGTTAGATCATGGTGGGCTTGGTCCATCCTTAGCTGGTCAGTGAATCTGATATCATTGCTGTTGGGCCAAAGCAAGACCAACATATTGGGGCATTGACAGACAAGTGCAGACACCTCTTATAGTTTTTCTTATGAAATATCCACCCTGCCAGAAGACAGAGGTGCATTATAGAAAAGCTACAATTAAATGAAGTGTTTAATATGTTATTAAAGGAATATTCTATTCAGTCTTTGATTAGATTAAGTAGGCATTGACAACACGTATTAGTGAGGAAAGTTCATAATTGTACAGTGGTGCTTACTTTTGAAAGGATGACCTATCAGTGGATCGCTTTATGTCATTATGCCACATCATCTTAATAAATCTTTATTTTTATTGAAAAAAATTAAAGGAAAATGAGTGAAAAAAAATTCCGTAGGTCAAGACGGCAGCTGACAGTTGCAATGAAGGGCTTCAGTGACTCTCTCAGGAAAGGCTGGCTGGCTGAAGCAGAGTGAGATTCTCCCTTCTGACTTCTCCTTTAGAGCCTTCAACTGATTAGATTAAATGTCACTAATTGTGGAAGAAGCTCCCCTTGGTCAACTGCAAATATAATCATCCACAGATGCAATCAGTGTACTGATGATTTAATAAACCAGCTTTCTGGTTTATTCACCAGCCACAAAATGTTCTTGTAGTAATGGTTAGGCCAGTGTTTGCTTGACCAGACAACTGGGCACCACCACCTGGCCAAATTTATGCATGAACCTAACCATAACACCCAGGTTTAATTTCTAAGTACTGTTCCCTCTGGCATCTGTGATTCAGGGTTGAGGACAATGGAAGTAGAGGAACTTACTTAACTTCAGCTTCTTCTTTGTAAGAAAAGCATATTTATAATGCCTATACCTCAGGACTGCTAGGAGGATTAAATGATATGTGGTCTATGACAAAACATTTAGCACACTTAAATACTCAATAAGTGTTATTTTTATTACTGTCCACCACTACAACAAAAGAAGATAGGTACCAAGGGGCCAGAACTCTGTCTATATAGTGTTCACTAGTATATGCCTGGGCCTGACACATGTTAGACACTTAATAATATCATTGAAAAATGAATGTTTATGGATTGACTTAAATTAAATTTATTTCCTTTGTAATAGTGTGCCTTAAAATACTTCCTTTGCATGTAACAGCTAAAACATCAAACAAGCAATGGTAAGCTGTGTCAAACTGTCAAAGTATGAATCTCACTCTACTATATAAATTCAGGCTTCTCATCATAGCTATTTTTATAGCATCACAATTTTCTAGCACTCAAACTTGGATTTCATCTGGCCCAACCCTCTTAATTCCTGAATGAGGGCAGTAAACTCATTTGGATTAGGCAACGTCACACAATAAATAGAAAACAAGGAGTCGGGCGGGCCACGGTGGCTCAGCAGGTAAGAATGCTTGCCTGCCAAGCCCGAGGACCCAGGTTCGATTCCCGGTGCCTGCCCATGTAATAAAAAAACAAACAACAACAACAACAAAAAAAAACAAGGAGTCAATTGATGGATGCCATTATATCAAAATGTCATGGTAGTCTGAACTCTCCGTTGGTGCATCTGAGTGTGACATGAAGACCTATTTTTTAAAATCTCACTGGAAGAAAGAGAAGAATAGAGCCAAATTGGGTATCACCAATAAGTTAAACATAAGAAAAGAAAGAATTTGGCACTTTTCTTAATGAAAATAGTTGTGTGTTTTATTAAAAAATACAGAACAAGGCAGATGTTCTAAGAAAATTCAGAAGTTGGACCATGTTAGGGGGCCTCAGACCTCACTGAGCATCAGAATCACTTTGGTTGTATAGATTACAAGGGTAAATGGCTCAATGGATTCAGTAGGTTATACAGGTAATCCACAGTCTTCCACTCTGATATTGAAAGCACTTGGGAAATGAGCACCATTTGATGGGAGAATGTCCTTTTCTGGAGGTGGGATGCTTATATACTTCAGCCTTGCAGGTGGGTCTGCACAAGCTAAAATATCTGAACTGGAAAATACTATATGGTAATAAAATGGGTGATGGAGGGAGGAGATGCACTTGGCATTCAGTGTTGAAAATAATCCCAATGTTTTTTTTTTTTTTTTTCCGCACCCCTGGGAGTCATGTCCCATGTAGACAGGGGGAGGGTGGTGAGTTTGCTTGCTGTGTTGGCTGGAGAGAGAGGCCACATCTGAGCAACAAAAGAGGTTCTCTTGGGGGTGACGCTTAGGCTTAATTTTAAGTAGGCTTGACCTATTCCCTGTGGGGTTAAGTTTTCATATGAACAAACCCCAAGACTGGGGCTCAGCCTACAGCTTTGGTTGCCCACACTGCTTGTGAGAATATCAAGAATTCAACTTGGGGAAGTTGAGTTTTCCCCCGTTCTCACCATTCCCAAAAGGGGACTTTGCAAATACTTTTCCACTCACTGATCAAATCACTCTGGGATTCATCAGGGGATCACCTGGACAAACCAACAAAATCTCATGTCCTATACAAAGTTCAATGTACTTAAGGTGTTGAATCAACTATCTACATAAGGTATATTAGGAGATGCACTAGTCAAAGTATAGATTTGTACCAAATAAACATTTTTTTGCTTTAGTCTCACACATAAGGTGGCATTTTAAAATATTAATTGCCATCTATTTTCAGCACCCTGCAGTAATGACATTCTTTTGTTCTTCCTCATGAAAAAACATTTTTTAAATTTGTGCATTTAGTCACTATCATTATACACTCCAGGCATTCCTAGATTATGCCATCTCATCTTTATAGTCTATCTTTCTTTGTGATTTGATTTATGCCCCAGCCCTCCTCCCTCTATCATTCTCATATGCAGCTTCATTCAGTGTTTTAACATAATTGTATTACAGTTAGGTAATATTGTGCTGTCCATTTCTGAGTTTTTATATTCAGTCCTATTGCAAAATCTGTATCCCTTCAGCTCTGATTACCCAATATCTTACCCTATTTCTATCTCCTGATGGTCTCTGTTACCAAGGAAATATTCCAAGTTTATTCACTAATGTCAGTTCATATCAGTGAGACCATACAGTATTTGTCCTTTTGTTTCTGGCTAATCACACTCAGCATAATGTCCTTAAGGTCCATTCATGTTGTTCCATACTTCATAACTTTAATCTCAATGGTTTTAAATGCTTGTTATTTCTCTGCAATGATTGCTGTAATGTTTAATTTAAAAATTCCAAATATGAAACTCTGTTGGATGGAATAAGTCACATTTTCCAACTTAGACTCTGTGTTAGTTAGATTCAGTTGTCAACTTGGCCAGGTGAGCATACCTAGTCTTGTTGCTGCGGACATAAGCCAATGGTGCGTGAACCTCATCTGTTGCCAATTACATCTGCAGTCGGCTAGGAGGCGTGTCTGCGGCAATGAGTGATGTTTGACTTAATTGGCTGGTGCTTAAACGGGAGATTGCAATGTAGCACTGAAAAGCAGCTCAGCATTCCTCATCTCAGCGCTAGCAGCTCAGCCCAGGCCTTTGGAGATGCAGAAAGCCCCCGGGGAAAGTTGTTGGAACCCAGGGGCCTGGAGAGAAGACCAGCAGAGACCATCGTGCCTTCTACGTAAGAAAGAACCTCAATGGAAAGTTAGCTGCCTTTCCTCTGACGAACGAACAAAATAAATCCCCTTTTATTAAAAGCCAATCCATCTCTGGTGTGTTGCATTCTGGCAGCTAGCAAACTAGAACAGACTCCATCTAGGATGTAGGGAATTTAAACAACTAAGGAATAAAATCACATTAATTGATTTGGATTGTATCTCAATCCTATGAATGAATTCAACATTAATTTTCATTCTGATGGTTCCCCAAACTATGTATGAAATAGCTCTTTTTACTCCAAAAGCTACACTCATGAAATTTGGCTTTATTTTTCATGCAAGTCAAATAACGAACTTAACAAAATTATAGCTTCAGGTACACCAGCAATAATTTTCAGTTTTTATCAACTTTTTCTTGGCTCCTAGTTTTTCTGTGCATTTCTGTTCCTTTACTTAGTAAGAGACATACTAATATTAAAAATAGAAAATGGTCAACATTCTCTGTGGATGGACACATTATACTGCAAAAACATGGAGAGAACCTTCTGTGACAAAGATAAGAGGAAAAAAGGCAAAATCTTTGTGAAAAACCATTATTCCCCAGCACAGTTTAAAGAATCAGAAATACTCTTGAAAGTCTAGGCTAGAGAACCAAAATTGTCACCGCCAGTTATACAGACATGGAGATAAAAAGAAGGATGTAAGGAGAAAAATCAGCAGTTTGGTCTCATTGCATTGAGCTGTAAGTGACATAAAGCATTCAAAACGAAGTAGCTGAAAAATAGCTAGGAATTTTCAAGTGAAAAAAAATAAAATCAACTTCACAAATAAGCTTTTCCAATGCAGGTACCAATATCTACTAGGTGATAAGGAAAAAAACATGTATTGTTTTCTTTCTTTGTGTTGGAAACAGGTATGACAATGCAATATTTTAAGGCATTTAGTAAAAATTTATACTTATATAAAAGACAGTTCAAAAATACTGAGATTTTGATTCTACGCATGAGTTAATAATTATTCTCCAGCATCTTAATTTACTGATTCAACAAAATCAATCAGTAAATTTGCAATCTTATAAATCCAAATGTTAGGTAAAACTGTTGAAAGAAAAAGCTCTGGCCCACAAATCTTTTAGCTATATTTTCTTTCTTAGAAAATACTAAAAGAAAATGGGTTAGGATACTAAAGATGATTATTAAGAGAGACAGTTTTTTTTAGGGAGGACAGAGTATAAAATTAATCATACTCAACAGCCCTTGAGTGTTATTATGAGCCAAGCTATAGGCTTGGTGCTGAGAGCTCAGAGTTACAGGACAATGTCTGTTCCAACTCCTCCAGGAGCTTACGACTCACACAGGGAAACAAAGGCACGTTCAGATACAACATACATCTGGTCATAGTAGACAGCTGAACACATTCCTAAAAAATTTATTACCTATAAAAATTTTCCTTTACTCCTAGGTTTCTTTCTTTATATCAGTAAGATCCATAATTGAGGCACACTTAATGGAAGACAGCATTAGGGACTCCTTGGTTTGCAGTCCTTGGCACAATGGGATGTGCATGGAGAGGTTGCCCTTTCTCTGATCTCTCAGCCTACAGGAGTTCCAGGCAGACTCAACAGTAGAGAAGAACTGATACAATACTGCAAACTCCTGACCTGTCCTCCATTCTAAACTGTTTTCTCATGCCGACTTCAGGCATCCATTAACTTTCTCATGAACTAGGAACTAGTCTCCCCATGTTTCATGCGTTCCCTTCTGACTCGTGTTATAGGGCAGTTGTTTTTATTCCCTTCCATGCTCAAGAACTCACACGGCTTCCCAGGCCCACCACGTTAAATTCATATCACCCTCTGTCATCTAATAACATCCATTTCACTCCAGCTTTATCTCTCACTACTGTGGATTGTTCAGCAGCTTTCAAATCTGTCTTGGTTCAGACTCAGAAAGCACCTTGGGAATTCTATCCATCTCAAAGTACTTCCCCCCATGAAAGACTCTAGTTCCCTAGGACTCCGTGGCTGTCACACACGGAGCCACACACGGGTGGGCTCTTTGTTTCTCATCTCATCTCCAAGCACAGAGCTTATCTGAAACTCAGTGAATGCTTCTTAATTATCGCTTTCTCCTTGTAGTACAAGGGTACTTTGTTTCTCTGATTGCCCTCTGCATTTGTATAGTGACCTGCATATATTTCTTACTTCTATTTCTCACATATTCATGTGTGAAGAAAGATGAACAAACCATGGACCTTTCCCTCCAGAGGTACAACAGGTGGGAGAGACAGGCACAAAGCACGTTGGTGCGGGTGGGGAATATGGTTGGGGAAGAGGAGTCTGTTTGAGAAGAAAATGTCTAAAAAATGAATAAGATTTATCTGGATTTTGGTGGTGAAAAAGAGAAATTTCTAGAAGAGACCAGAAGATTGGAATGCCTATGTAGACACTTAATTCACCTTTTCATCTTCAGTCTTACATAAAGTGGATAGTTTAACAAATATGCCTTTGTTGAATCCATGAGGTGAAAAGCAGTGTGATTTGTACAGAAAATTGCATGTCTTTTGGCGGTGCTGGAGTCTGAATGAGAGTCAGGAAGCCGAAGATGAGGCTGGAGAGTCATAGGGATGGGCATTGCCTGCCAGGTTACACTGCCCTGACCTAAGAGCTGATGGTGGGTCATTGTAGGGTGCACAGAGGTCAGTGGTGTGGGCAGATGTAGATTGTTCTAAATTGATAGTTTTGGTTTGTGTGAGTGGATTTGAGCCGGATACATCTGATGTCAAGAGAAGGATAATGAAGCTGCTGTCATAGACCAGGCCTGAAAATGGGCATTCAGGATGTGGATGGACTCCTAGGAGTGTAAATCTCCCTGACAATGTCGGACAGAACTCCCGGAATGAGCTGGGACCCAACATCATGTGATTGAGAAAGCCTTCTTGACCAAAAGGGGGAAGAGCAAAATGAAACAAAATAAAGTTTGAGTGGCTGAGAGACTACAAACAGAGTCTTGAGGTTATCCTGGAGATTATTCTTATGCATTATATAGGATTTCTTTTTAGTTTATGTTGCATTGGAGTGGTTAGAGGAAAGTACCTTAAACTGTTCAACTCTGTTCCAGTAGTCTGGATTCTTGATTCTTGAAGAAGATTGTATAACTATATAGCTTTTAAAATGTGATTGTGTGATTGTGATGCTCCTTTTATCCAGGGTATGGGCAGATGAGTAAAAAAAAAAATAAAGAAAAAACAAATAGATAAATAATAGAGGGGATAAGGGATAAAAAGAATTGGGTAGATTGAAATACTAGTGGTCAATGAGAGGGAAGGGTAAGGGATATGGGATGTCTGAGTTTTCTCTTTTTATTTCTTTTTCTGGAGTGCTGCACATGTTCTAAAAATGATCATTGTGATGAATAAACCACTATGTGATGATATTGTGTGCCATTGATTATACACTGTGAATGGACTGTGTGTGTGTGTGTATGAAGATTTCTCAATAAAAATACATTTTTTAAAAAAAGATCTGGGAGGAGAGAAAGCAAAGGGTTTGAGAAAATCAGCATGCTTTGATAATTGGTACATATAGACAGGGAAAAGGAGAGAAAGTATACAGCTACTGTTTAAATGATGGCTTTATGTATGTTAGAGAAAACAGAGAGAAAAGCACATTTTTAGGAGGCAGATCATGAGCTCCCTACTGGATACATAGAAAGAGATGTATCAACACACAATTAAACACTGAACCTAGAGGTTGGGTAGGAGATATAGACTTGGGTCCCACCAGCATACAGATGAAAGTCGAAACCACAAAAGTAGGACACAGAATAAATGCGTACAGTGAGAAACTGAGAAGGCTGATGTTCATACAGCTAAGAGGCAGCTGGAGAAAGAGACTTGCCTTGGTCAGTGGCTAAAATATAGTCCTCAATAACTATCTATTTAACTTGAGTTAAATAGAAAAGAGAAGCACATTTTTCATCTGTTCATTACTTGAAACAATTAAGTACTGGGGATGCTAAGATCAATATGTACCTGCTAGAAGTAGCCACTTTGTAACGGGTACAGAGTTTCTATTTGAAGTGATGGAAAGTTTTGGTAATGGATGGTGGGGATGGCAGTACAACATTGGTGAATGCAATTAACATCAATGAATTGTGTACTTGAAAGTGGTCAAAATGGGAAATGTGGGGTTGTATCTATGGTACCAGAATAATTAAAAAACAAGCAAACATAGAATTGTACAAAGCAAAGAGTGAACCCTTATATAAACAATGGACTAGAGTTAATAGCATAATTATAATAATATCAGTTGTAACAAGGGCACCACACTAATGTAAAATGCTAATAGTAGGAGAAACTGTGTTATTGGGTGGGGTGAATATGGGAACTTGTACGTTCTGAATGATGTTTCTTTAATCTACATGTGCTCTAATAATAATAAAAAAGTTAAACTGATAAAAAAATAAGCACTTTAAAGCAGATTTTTATCAAATTATTGATAAGATGTTCTAGATTAACATTTTTAAAATATCAAGACATGTCCTTAAATATTGTCACTTAATGGGTTCGAATTAAAATACTACTTGATATACTTTCCATTTGCTTCGAAGCTACTAGAAGGTCAGTAGGATAACCAATCAAAAGCTGTCTGGTAAGAGCAGTCCACTGCCTTTAGCTGTCTTGCATAGCACAAGTAGATTTTCATTAAACTGACAAACAGTCTCAATTTCCTTTTGGAGTCCCAAAAGATGGACTCATTAACAGTATTTTGAGATCTTTTTCCCTCCTTTGTAACCTTCAGAGAAATGTCAGCAATTATAGAAAAGGTGAAGCCACAGACCAACCAATCTGAAGCCTATTCAACTTTGGACTCTCAAAAACCTTTGGTAACATAAATTTATCATCATTTAATAGGGGAATTTAAATATATTTCTATTTAAATCCTATCATATATTTTTTACTGATGACTTTCAAAGGCAAAGATCATGGAAAAGTGTGGGGAATGGATGGTAATCATGGAAAAATGGTGAGTGTAAATAATAGCACTGAATTACACATTTGAATGTGGTTAAGATACTATAATAAAAATTAAAAGAAAAATCCATGGAGCTGTGCAATGCAAACAACGAACCCTAAGTTAAATCGTGGACTATAGCTAATAGTGCAATTACAAAAATATGCTTTCATCAATTGTAGCAAATGTGCCATATCATTGCAATGTGTTAATCTTAGGATGGTAAATGGGGACTTGGTATCTAATGCATGATTTTCTGTAAATCAGTAAATTCTCTAATAAAAAAAAGCAAAACTTTCAAAGGCAAGATGTGAATTTTTCCTGTATACCAGCAAAAGTAAAAATTTAAAATATGAAATCACCTTCCAAACTTACAATTACCTGATCATAATTACATAGGAACATGGAAATATATTATTGATCATTTAAAAAACCATAAACCATAAAAAATGGTTTTTAGCAGTTAATAGCCAGATAAAATATATTTTCACTGTGAGATCATTAGAGATTTACACAATTTTGCAAATGCAATGTGCATTATTTACTTGTACCACTTTTTGTAAATACATATAGGAACAAATATTTGTGTGAACACAGGTTAAAATTAACATTAATATTAGCACCTATACAGGATTTTATTTCTTTTCAACGTTAAAAAAATAACATGACATAAAAGTATCAAGACTACCAAGACTAAAGCTTTGGAAGACCAAGAAAATGATGGTTTAAATAACAATTTTCCATCAGAAAATTAAAATTAGATGTTTTGCAACCATATGCAAAGACATTGTTATCTGATGAAATTTTGTAAATTATCTAGTATTCTCCCATAACTTGATGAACCTGAGGGCCAAAGAAGTTAAAAATTGATCAACTTCACAGAAGTGGTTAGTATATAAGCCAAGGTTAGAAACATGACCTCTTACTTTTTTCCTCCAGTGGTTTTTTTTTTTGCTTTTTTTTTCCTCCAGTGGGTTTTTACTTCCCATTACAACCCCTGCAACTCATTCTCAAGTTAGCTTTCTAAAATACATAACTAATTAGTTGCTTCTTTAAAAACTCTAAATGTCTTGCTTTTGTCTAATGACTCTTCATTGCAATGAACAATGCCTGCTGGAATGGTGGAGGTGATAAAGGGGGAAGGTAAGGTCACTCAAAGATTAGGAACTCCTCTGAGAGACTAAAGAGCCAAACAGGAAAATGGCATGACCCCAATCCCAGGATGGGTGGCTGGAGAGAATGCTAATGTTAGTAGATAAACTAGGCGGTAGGACTTGGAGTTGTGCTCTCAGGCCACTCTGTCTGCTGTTGCTCCCTCTGCTGGTGCTACTGCTGCATTGCTGTCTGAGGCTCTTATCTCCTTCCCATCACCCAGCTTCCCCACGGTGTCTTTTTTTTTTTTTTTTTACATGGACAGGCACTGAGAATCGAATCGGGGCACCATCGTTGCTCGTCCCCACCCAAGTGTCTTTTGTTGACAGGTCTAGCATGAAGCCAGTTGGGGAAAGAGTCTGGGGAATGTGGTTTGTGGATGTCCATCTTCAGTATTGAGAAGAGCAGGGAAGCTTGAGCATGCTGCCCAGATGCCACTGACCCTCTCAAGCACTGGCTGGTGTCTGGATTCTGTAGTATTTCAGGTCTTTCTCAACACTGTAGGTCTATGAGTCTTGTAAACTTGATTTAATCCTCTTGCCCTCAAGTGGTCAAATTTAAGCTCAGCAATTCTTCTTCTTACTCTTGGAGAGAGAAAAGTACAACCTAATTTCACATGACTGAAGCACACTTAATGGAAGGGAGCATTGGGGAGTCCTTGATTTGTACTCCTTGGCATAAGGGGATGTGCATGGAGAAGCTGCCCTTTTCCAGATCATTCAGCCTAAAGGAGTTCTAGGCAGATTCAAGATTAGAGAAGAACTAATGAAATACTGCAAACTCCTGACCTGTCCTCCATTCTAAATTATTTTCTCACATATTCATTTATTTGCTCATTCAGTCATCAAAGTGCAGACCCTAGAGCTGTAACCAAAAAATCAAGATTTAAGGATGATTTTGAATACTGCATTGTTATATAGATGTTCCTTTTTGCTTTCTGGTATATTGGAGTAGACAGAAGGAAATTCCTGAAATCCCAAAATTGTAATAATTGTGTAGCCCTTATCTTCTGCCCCTGTGATTGCAGAAACCTTGTGACTAACCTTCATTTGTACCCAGCTATCCAGTTTTTCAACTTTAGAGTCTTGTAATCACTAAAGTCAGCCCCTAATGTTTATTAATGAAGGGTCTTGGGTCAGCCCAGAACTAATCCACCCCCAAGTCCAAAGTCATCTTGATAACTGAGACTAGATCTAACCAAAGGGGGCCTGCCTGATCTGCGCAGTAGCTTAGACTGTAACCTACAAGTCACCTCTTCCTCACTCTACTGTATTCTTACATATGTTCTGGACGAAGCATGTAATCAATCTGCACGTGCTTAATAATCAGAACACTTCTAATTACATTATCTGGGGCCACTGTGCTCATTATCTTAAACCCTGCCCATCCTTATCGCTAATTAAACTGTCTGAGAGAGATTTTCAGATGATAGGCCATCGCTCTCCTACTATGTGCCTAGTAATAAATTATTTCTCTCTCTGAACCCCCAGTGTCTCAAGAATTGGTTATTGAGCATGTTGGGCAAAAGAATACATGGCCTTTTTCCAGTAACAGAGGCACAATTAATGTATGTTACCAACAATTAGTACCATTAATGGCTTGTAAATTAAATCAGTCATAACAAGGTAGGGCTATGCTGTGATGGTGTGAGACAAGTGATGACAAAGAAACATCTAGATCAGACTGTGGAGATCAGGGAAATAGTCCCAGAAGCAGGGATATCAGATACCTTTTTTCCAACTTCAAATGTTTTCTTTTTAGTGTTTTTAAACATTTTAACATAACAAAGATATAAAATAATATATATTAGCTAAATCTGGATTTAATTTAGAATCAAGATATTTATGTTTGTTAAATACTGTGCTTCAAGATATGGAAGCCACATACCTTAGAAGGAATATGTACTTCCTCTGTGGATAGGGAGACATTTGGGTAGAATTCTCAAAACAAAATATACCCATTTTAGTCCAAGCTAATTTTGTTTCCTGCATTAAGTACAAGTTTTCACTTTTCTTGTTGTTGCAAGTCAGAAATATTCCATTGTCCCAACAATGCATAAATTCTCTGAATGAAAAATTATTAAAATTAAACATTTGCAAAATGACTTTACTAACTAGCAACATTGTCTGGCTATCTATGTTCAAATCCTCAAACAATCCAGTAGATTAGATTGAAACAACAGACCTGAAAAAACAACAAAATTAGCACTGTATTCCTTCTCCCTCCCTGTCAGGCACAAAGCTTTGTTATGCTGAGTCATGGAGTACATTGAATAAAAAGTCTTTTGGTTAAATTTAGGGGAGAAAATATTCTAAAAACCAACTTACTGGGTGGGCCATGGTGGCTCAGCAGGAAGAGGTCTCACCTGCCATGCCGGAGACTCAGGTTTGATTCCCGGTGCCTGCCCATGCAAAGAAACAAAACAAAACAAAACAAAAAACAAAACAAAAAACCCAACTTACTGGCAGCTGAAATATGACATTTATTTTTTGTTTTAATAGATTTTTGTATTGGACCTGATGCAAAAGAATAGGTCACATTTTAGTTACTTGAAATGGATGACATTTGCTGGGGATAATTTCAGCCATTCAAAGCCATTCATAGACAGAAGAACAAAACTAAACAAAAACAACAAAACCTTTTTCTTTTCTCATTGGTCACCTGAAGCATTCTGATCTTTGACTTTCCTAACAATTCTCTACAGAGGTATAGGGAGAATTCAGGCTAAACTTTATAAATCCAAGTAAAGATGGCATTAAAACTGGCATACTTTGTTGGCTAAGTGAAACCATTACTGCTCAAAAAAAACAACTGGACTATTTTAGAAGAATTTTTCTTGTGTCAAGTGCCTGAAAACCTTAAAGAACCAAGTGATTATTACTATAATTACTTTTAGTAAAGGATAAGTCTACAAAAAGACTCTCAAAGAATTAGGTTGATTAAACCAAAGAGTTTAAAACAAGAATATAATTAACCTTCTCTGGAATTTGGAACTAGGATCCTTCAAATAAATTGATTATTAAATTAATGATGAAATTGCCTTTTGCTGAATACAATCAAAGCAGGTTATTGTTATGAAAACTACTTTTGTAACAAGCACTGTCCAAACAGATTTCTCTAAACCAGACTGTTGCACATAAATTATTAAAGGATTTGTCTCCTTTGTTGCTCATTCAGAATTATAGTTAGAATAATAAATCAGAATTATAAATTATAGGATTTTTGGAATTCTAAGTCACAACATTCTGGATAGGAAAGATCACTACTTGCAATGTTATTCTTAAAGCACAGTTATGTCACCAACAGATCTCTCTGGCCAGTGAATTTTCCTTGATATCAATCCACACTTATTTAACTGACTGGTTCTAATGCTAAACTCACTGATTTATAATTTGAAATTTCTAATAAATAGAGCCAGCACACAGAAGTAATACTTTTATGCTAGTGATCAATGAAAGGGAGGGGTAAGGTGTATGATATGTATGAATTTTTTTCCATTATCTTTTTTTCTGAAATGATGTAGCTGTTCTAAGAAATGATCATGATGATAAATATGCAACTATGTGATGATATTGTGAATTACTGATTATATATAGAGAATGGAATGATCATAAAAAAAAGAAGTAACACTTTTGCCTTAGCAATTCTGGCCAGAGTACTCTGGAAAGGATAGTCATGCTGAGAATTCTGCAGCACAGCCAAAGGAGGTTGCCCCCTAATTATTTAGCAATAACAGCAAAACTTGCCTTCTTCAAGACCTTCTCTCTACCAACTTCAATTATGCTGGGAGTAGCACTGCTTTTGCCTGGGCTTAAAACGAACAAACAAAAAACCCAATGCTGCCCCCCAGGAACACAGAAAATACTTCCAAGATTTTCAGCATAACTTCCCAGTTTACATACCCAAACCAAAAACCTTCTTGGTTTCTTCTGTACTAATGTCTTATAAACCTGCAACAGGAGAACCAAATACAAGGTCAAAAATTATGTAGGCCTAACTCATGTGAACTCCACCAAGCCACATTCATGCCCAAAATATAAACATAAATATGATCTCCACTGTGGTTTAGATTTTTACAAGAAAAGAAATACAAAGACAAAATATGGAAATTTCTAGACAATATAAAAAGTGTCTAAAATGTAGATTTCACATTTGAAAAATGGGCTGAAAAGAATTTTGTCCAAATATCTTCCAAAAAAAGATTACGTTAGATTGTAAGCTGCTGGAAGGTGATATACCAGATCTGAAATGACTTTAAAAATGTGAACTTAATAAGTTACAAGTTTACAGTTCTAAGGAAGTAAAAATGTTCAAATTAAGGCACCAATAAGAGGTTAACTTAACTCAAGAAAGGCTGGTGGGTCAAGAACACCTCTGTTAGGTGTTCCTTGCTCCTGGGCTCTGTTGTTTAGCCTCTGTTTCTGTGGGGGTTCCTCAATTTCCTTCTTTGGAGCTGGCTGTCATCTCTTGACTTCCCTTGGCTCTCTCAAGGTTCTTGTTTGCTTAATATCTCATGGTGACGTCTACTGGGCTCCAAGCATCTCCAAACATCTGTGTCTCAGTTCTCTGAAGTAACTGTTTTCCAAGTGTCTATGTCAACTTTCTCTGTCAGCTCTGAAGTTTCTATTATTTCCATCATTTCTGGCTCTCTCAAAAATATTTCTCTCTTAGAGGCTTCCAGTAAACTAATCAAGACTCACCTGGAATGGGTGGAGTCCCATTTCCATCTAATCACAAGTTAACAACCACAATTGGGCATGCCACATCTCCATGGAGATAATCTAATCAAAGGTTTCCAATTTACATTATTGAATCAGGATTAAAAGAAATGGCTGCCTCTAGAAGATTGAATCAGGATTAAAACATGGCTTTTCTGGGGGTATATGATACTTTCAAACTAGCTCAGATCAGAGACTTAGAAATGATTAACTTTTATAAACACTATTTTGTAATAGCACAATGAATTATAAATTTATCTTACCTTTTTCTCAAAACAGATAGGAATAAATACATGACTAGAGAGTTACTTTATAATCTCATTGTAATCTGATGTTAGGCCACTTTCAATGTCAAAAGTTTTGTAAAGTTAGTTGCTTTGTTTTCCTATTTTGTTCTAGGATAGAATCCAAATGAAGAAAAGAAGGCTGATGTTAGGAAAATTTACCATTAGGTAGCTATTTTCCTTAACACTTTTAAATTAATATTGCCATAGATATCTTTTGAAATTTTCTCAAAAATCAGCATCAGTCCTTCCCTAGCTAAATTCAGTCCTGTTTTGCCACCTGGGAAAAAATAACAATAATACCTCAAGGGTCACACCATTCTAACTGGCAGGAAAAACAGCCTTTACCCTTCATTATCATGCAGTCTCCTTAGATGAAATGTTGACTTTTTTTTTAATCCCTAGCATGTAATAGAATCAACAATTTATATTAGAATATTCTGAAGTGTGAGATTTAAAACATAATACAATTGGAATTGCCTTGTACCATTTCTCAAGTGAGAAGTAAAAAATAACGTTCAAAACAGATTCAAATTGGGGTCATTCAGCATAGATAAAATGTGTTTGCATAATACCCCTTTCTTGCTCAATTCATTTAGGCCCCCTTGTAGCTCATACAGGGTAAGAGTATGAATTAAAGTATTTAATCAGGTAAGGAAGGAGCAGACTTCTACCGAGGGCCTAATTTTAGGCTTCAGAATGCCAGCACATTTTCTAACTTTTTGTTTAAAAATGGAATGCAAAGACTACAAAGTTGATAAACTCCATAGCCACCCTACTATTATAACTACTATACACAATCATTAAAAATAAAGTGATGAATGTTATCATAAGGGGAAATTACTTAAGGTACTAAATTTCTAGTATTGTAAACAACAACTAAATTATGTCACATCCTGATTGCCAAAGTAAGATTACATAGAAAGAATGTGTGTACACCATTGTATTTAAAAATAGAAAACAACAAAACCATTTAGTATCCAAATATGTGTTTCTGGCATGAAAGAGAAATTTCAATAACAAAAAAGTTTTGTTATGTCTAAAAACTGTTGTAAATTTCTCTTCAGAAAGAGAAGAATATTTGCATGCACACCTTCCTATTTAAGGACATAAGAAGTTTCTTTACCTAGCATCTGTAAAACAGTCCTATTTTCTCATTTAATAACATCATTAAAAAAAGCATAACATTGGGCAATTATCTATCTAACAACTATGGCATAAAGTGATTCCTGGTACCTACATTACTAAGATTAAGTCGATTTTATTTTTATGTATGCAACCATTTTTCTCTCAAGAATACCTTCTGATGGTTATGTTAAACTCTTAGAACAAAATAGGAACTGCGTCTTTTATTGCATCTTTGGTTGAAAAGAAAATACCAGGTCTACATTTGCACTGATGAAGAGGCAGGTGGTTTTCTTATCAGTACTCTGTTACCTCCTCACTTGCCCTTTTCATTCGCTTCTGTTTCAGGAATCGTGGTTTATGCAGTGTCCTTTTCTTAAGGATGATTCAGAAAGCAAAAATTATTCGTCAAAAAATGGATCACTTTCCAGAGTTGCATTTTCTAAACAGACACAGAGATTAGTTCAAAGAACGAGTATTGCTCACTTGGGAGAGATTTTTCCTTTGAAGCTAATAAGGAGCTTCAAAAACTATTATTTCTTGACTAGAATCCTACTTGGAACTAATAAAAATCCTTCAACCAGCAAACTTCTTAAGTTGATTTGTTTAAATTCAATAATCAATACTCAACTTGTAAGGGTAACAGTCTGACAATCAGAAACATTATTAACTCCTAAAGTGAAGGACAGAATACATATACTTAAGTTTTCTCCTTAGACAGCTATGTAAGGCCTCAATCATTTTCTTGCTTTTTACAATCACAACCCTGCTCAGAAGAGGAAACTGTACTTTAGTCAACATACAAGCTGTTAGAGTTTGCTAGATGCCGGAATGGAATATACCAGAAATGGGACGGCTTTTTAAAAAGGGGAATTTAATAAATTACAAGTTACAGTTCTAAGACCATGAAAATGTCCCAATTAAAGCAAGTCTATAGAAATGCCCAATCTAAGGCATCCGGGGAAAGATACCTTGATTCAAGAAGGCCAATGAGGTTCAGGGTTTCTCTCTCAAGTGGAAAGGCACATGGCGAACACAGTCAGGGCTTCTCTCTCATTTGGAAGGGCATATAGTGAACACAGCATCATCTGCTAACTTTCTCTCCAGGCCTCTTGCTTCATCAAGCTCTCCCAGGGGCATTCTCCTTCATCACCAAAGGTCACTGGCTGGTGGATTCTGTCCAAGGCTCTTGTCATTCTGTCATCCTTCTTTGCTCTCTCAAAATCTCCAAAGGTCACTGGCTGGTGGATTCTGTGGTTCTCTTGGTCTCTTGGCTCTGCTTGGCTCTGCTGTGGCTTTCTCATTGTTCTCAAAAAGACATTCTCTGCAAAAAATGTCTCCTCTTTTATAGGATCTCAGTAAAATAATCAAGAATCACATAGAATGGGTGGACGCAGGTCTCCATCTAATCAAGTTTAATATCTACAATTGCTTGAGTCACATTTCTGTGGAGATAACCTAATCAAGTTTCCAATCTATGGTGCTGAATAGGAATTAGAAGAAATTGTTTCTCCCATAATTGATTAGGATTAGAACATGGCTTTTCTAGGGTACATAAATCCTTTCAAACCAGCACATTCCACACTCTGGACTCTAAAAAATGGACATGTTTTTCCCATATACAAAATGCATTCATTCCATGACAATATCAGAAATCTTTAAACCACTTTTCAGTAACAATACAAATACAATACAATGTTAAAACCAGTACAACATCTCTGATCAAAGTTAGTTACAGTCATGCTCTGTTTTAAGACAAAATTCTTCCCTGGCTCTGGACTTGTAAAACTCAGAACAATTTATTTGCTGCCAACATACAAAGGAGGAACAGTCATAGGATACATATATCTATTTCCATAAGGAGGAAGGAACACATGGGTCTCTGAACCCAAGAAGTTTCGAAAATGTGCAAGGCAAAGTCTATTAGATTTCAAACTCTGAGAATCATTTATCTTTGGAGCTTTAGAAAGCAGCACTCCCACCCTTTCCAAGGGCCTGCAAGTGGTCCACCTCTCTCTGAATGCAACCTTGAGGGACACTGGGGAGACCATCTTTTTATCGGTTCCACCCTATCCAAGCATCAGGGCTGCACCTGGGATCTCTGCCATCTCTAGGACACATACTCCACCTCTCCATGTGGTGGCAGCTAGGCTCTCCCCAAAGCCCAAGGAATGTGTTCCACTCTCTCCAAGGCCTGAGGCAGCATGACTCTTCCACAGCAATGAGGAAGAAGGTCCATCTCTGTCTCTGTGGCAAATTCACCCTCTCCAAGTGCTTGGGTGGGTCTGTTCTCCTGGCCCAATGCTTCTTGCTGTCAGACCTCAGCCTTGGTGATTCTGCTTCTGAAGTCATTTTAACTTCACATTGTCCTTTTTCTGAGCACCCCCAGTCCAGACCGGTAGCAGCTGTTTATACAGGTCCCACAGCACTCAAATTGCCTTTCTATTCAGTAGCCTTGGATCATGCCCATCAGACATAAGGAGTTTACACAATACTTCCTGGACAACTCCATGTCCAATCCTGGCTTTCTATGAAATGGCTGACTGGTTTCATATTTGGTTAAATCCTCATGTGAGGCACTGTTCTCTGGGGCCCCTCATCCCGAAAGTCCAGAACTTTCCAGAACATCAATTTCTGGTTTCTTTGTACCAAGAGTTCAGTTCTCAGCTTATCTCTTTCCTGTCATATTTCACTATAAGCTACGAGGAGAAACTACACTCTGTTTCCACATTTAATTTGTAAATCTCTTCTGCTAAGTGTCTGAGTTCATGGCTTTTAAAATCTGCCTTCCAGCCAAAGCTGGAAGCTAGTCAACTTTGCCAAATTATCTGCCATTTTAAAACATGGATTGCTTTCCATTCAGTCTGTAATAACACACACCTCATTTCTGTCTAAAGCCTGGTCATAGGTATCTTTAGAGTCCACATTTCTACTAACAGTCTCTTCAAAGCATTCTAGGCCTTCTCTGTTAAGCTTCTCACAATTCCTCCAAAATCTTCCCCTTATCCACTTAAAAAGTTTTTCCAACATGCTTGATGTTTGCAAACTGCAGCAGCACCCCACTCCTGGCAACAAAATCTATTCTAGTTTGCTAGCTGCCAGAATGCATGCCAGAAATGGAATGGTTTTTTTAAAAAGGGGAATTAATAGTTACAAGTTTACAGTTCTAAGGCCATGGAAATGTCCCAATTAAAATAAAGTGATAGAAATGTTCAATCTAAGGCACCCAGGTAAAGATACCTTGATTCAAGTAGACTGATGAACTTCAGGGTTTCTCTCTCAAGTGGAAAGGCACATGGTAAACACAGTCAGGGTTTCTCTCTCATCTGAAAAGGCACATGGTGAACATGGCATTGTCTGCTAGCTTCCTCTCCATGCCTCTTGCTTCATGAAGCTCCCTCAGGGGTATTTTCCTTCATGTCCAAAGGTCTCTGGCTGGTGGACTACTTCATGGCTCTCGTCATCCTGTCATTCTTCTCTGCTCTCTCTGAATCTCCATTCCAGTAAACTAATCAAGACCCACATAGAATGGGTGGAGACAGATCTATCTAATGAAGCTTAATACCCATAATTGATTGAATCACACCTCCATGGAGATAACCTAATCAAGCATTCAACCTACATTGCTGAATAGGGATTAGAAGAAACCGTTGCTACCACAAGATTGATTAGGATTACAACATGCCTTTTCTAGGGTACATAAATCCTTTCAAACCAGCACACAAGCCAAAAACAGCCTAAGAGGAGAAAGAAACATTATTCATTTTCAACAACTACTGTGTATTTAATCACAAACCCATAACAAATATTCTATCTTCAACCAATCAGCTTTTTCATTATTGCCGGTTTTGAAAATGGCCAACAAATTCATCAGGTTCTGTACTATTAACATTGCATTCAAAGAAAGAAAATACGGGTAACCAAATTCTTACTCTCCTGCTCTGCTGATATGCTCTGATATTGGCAGGATATGGCAGTCTTGTTGTGATATAAAAAGCAATAAACACATCAATGGAATAATGTTCACGGGTAGGCAAAATGAAGAAGATTCCAAAGATCTTCTTTGGATAAAGTGTGCACACCCAGAATAAAGTGTGCAAGAAATTCCAGCTTCTTGGTGCATATTCAGTGACAAAGAAAGTCAGTATAGTCAGGACAACTGGGTGGCTGCTAAACATGCAATCCCCACAAGGATGGATGTCAGTCAGGGTCACAGTAAAGCCGTTCCAAACAGTAAAGGCTGGTATAATTCCTCCCCTACACTGCCATATATCTTTCCAATATGTTGCCAGACAAAGCCTGTGGATTCTTTTGCTCAATGCACTCAATAACCAATTCTTGAGACACTGGGGTTTCAAAGAGAGAAACTTTTTTTACTAGGTGTGTAGTAGGAGAGCAGATGGACTAGTGGCCCCAAATTTGTCTCCGTCAGTTTAGAGGGTTCAAGATTTTTAAGGATTTTAGCAAGGGAAGATGAGGTCATTACAACTTCAAATAGCAAGTTCTAAGCTGAAAAGGAGACAGTGTTATCATTATCATTTCAATAGGAGACCAAAATTGGAAAGGAGGGGAGGCAGAGCTATCATTTCCATGATAAGCCTAAAGGAAGGGTGATAAGTTATCTTTCAATAACAGAGTCTAGCCTTACAAAGGTAAGGGGCTGAAACCAGTTAATGGCTGACTTCAAATTCATTAGCATCAGGGCCTTTGCTACAAGAAAATGACCAGATAGTGAGTAACAGTCACAAAGGCACAAGATAAGGGCTTTCACAATCATTGCAGCTATCAGGGTAGCTGAATGATAGTTTAAGGATTTCAAGTATTCCCTCCCATCTACTCCAATATACCAGAAAGAAAAAAAGGAATATCTATGCAATGATTCAATAATCAAAATCATCCCTTAAATTCTAATTTCTCAGTTATAATTACACTGTAGGTGCTCTTCTGGCATGGAGAGGGAGCTCACACACATGGTAAAGAAGCAAAGCAAGAACCCAGTGCCCATCAGACTGCAGAGCCTTTGCAGAAGTATTGACTTGTGCTTGTGAAGAAGAAGAGCCAGGAGCCAAACACAGCACAGAATCAAACCACACACTTCTGTCACGGTCAAGGCCCACAAGATTCCAGGAACGTTATCTAAGAAAATATCTGAGAGTGGTGGATATGTCTGTGTATCAGGCACTCCCTCAGGGACTATAACCATGATGAAAGATGTAAACTGGGACACTATAAGCACTTACATACAACTCAGTATGGTCTTCCAGAACTTGGGTCCAATCTTGGAACAGAATGTTTTTACTGTTCTTGTCATGTCATGTCAGTGATGGATCTGTTGCAGTCACGTGAAGGTTCCCCTTACAGAGCCTTCTGGGCTTTGAAGAGCACTGATGAAAGGGGCCATGGAACCCATGGGACTATCACTGAAAACATCGATACTTGTTTTCTGCAGTATTTTACTGTTTCAAGACTTTAATTTCCAGAGGAGGAGACCAGAGTTCATATCCAGTCAATGTCAATAATGTGATCCCATCATATTGTGCTTACTACATAAGATGCCCACATATTCAAAAAAGCCTTCACTCTTCAACCAAAAGCTCCATGTCTTGTCATCTAGCAGTGAATACAGAGTTGATTTGGACCTACCATTTTCCCCTCCATTAACTCCATGGTTGGAATCAGGCTCCCGGGACTCACCTTTGAGTCAGTGTCCAGGCCGTGGTCGGAGTGCTGGGCACACCGAGGTTTGCAGGGATGAGGCGCTGGGAGTGGTAGGTTCGAGTCCGGGGTGCAGGCCGGGCAGGGGTGGCTGCATCGGGGCCACAGTGCCCCAGAGGGAATTTGGAAGGAAGGGTGGTTGTTAGTGAGACCAAGCCGGCAGGCAACCGCAGCCTCACCCTTGTTAATCTACGCGTTTTATCTTTTAGGTGGAATTGAGTTTCAGTTCTTGGTGACCTCATTAAAAATATTTTTGTACCATGCCAAGGAGAAGGAACCAAAGGATTCATTCCTTGAATAACATTATTTACTTTAAGTGAGTGCATATAAGTGCCTCCCCAGCTGGAGCCAACGGGATCTTCTCTTTACTTGTGGCACGGTCAATGCCATGTGCCTTTTCTTTAATTTCAAATTTTGGAAACATAACATATTTATTGGTTTTATTATGGGGTCCCATAAAAATTCAGAAGCAGAAAAAAATGATCAGTTGTTAGGATAGAAAATGCTTTTTGCAAACATGGAGTACTTATTCCCCAAATGCGTACTTTCATTTTCATTTGATGTAAGATTCTAGTGTAAACGTCATCAAACTCTACATTAAAATTCCTCCCAAAAGCTGTAAGAGAAGTTCAAAAATATAATCAGAGAAACAATAGGACTGAAACACCCTTTCAACAGCCAATCCTTCAAATTCTAAAATCTGAACATTACTGTGTTTATGAACATTACAGGATTATTGAGTATTCTGAGTTCAGTAGGAAGGAAACATAAACAGTTTTATTTTTTTTTTCCTAGTCCTAAACTGTGCTTTGTGGTTTCCTTGATGATATTTTGGGTTGATTTCATAGCTCTCTGGCTGCTTTGAGTTATTAAAAGCCCATCTGGTCTATAGCTTTCCTCCCATACCTGATTTAAGGCTTTCCCCTCCTGCAGTCAGTCTCATCTGTGGCTGGAGGGATGTGAAGTGGAGAGGAAGGTGGCACTTAACTCTTTAACCCCTTTTTTCTCTTTTCCTGCCCATCAAGGGTTACCACCTGGATCTCTTCTCCCGCTCCTCCTCAAGGTTTCCCTTTCAGGTGTATTGAGACAGCGAAGAAGGAGGAAGAAAAAAGGTCAAGTCTCTCATATTTAACAGCCCTGGCTGGGGGCCACTCTCTGGTGATTGTCCATCCTTCTCTGTGGAATTCTACCTGGTCATGGATACGCTAATGTGGTGAATCCAAATGTTGGTTTTCTTGTGAATTGTATGAGTTATTCAGAGACCCAGCAGAAAGCTCCCCCTGCATATTTCTCTTATATGGTCTACCTTCTCTGCTTCTCCTAACTCCCTACCTTCCAAATTCCACCCCTTCAGTAAACTCAAAGCTTTTTACTAGTGGGTTCTTGCTTAGCAGCAGACCCCCCCCCCCTTTTGAGCAGCTTTAGCTGAAGTCTGTTCATCTTTCACTGTGTCTTCTGGAGCCCTTTGCCATGCCAAATGGTTGTCCAAGGTGCCCATATTGTCACTAGACGAAGGCTGTGGATTCTCTTGCCTGATGTGCTCAATAACCAATTCCTGAGACACTGGGGTTCAAAAAGAGAAAGAGTTTATTACTAAGCATGTAGGAGGAAAGCAGATGGCCTAGTGGCCCAAAATCTATCTCCCCTAAGTGCAGTAATTTGATAGTTTTATTAGAGAAGAAGATGAGCAGGGTTTAGGCTAATGAGAACAGTGGCCCCAGATGATGGAATTAGAGGTGATCTGATTATTGAGCATGCACAGATTGATTACATGCTTAGTCACAGAATATACATAAGTAAATGGCAGAATAAGGTATAGGTGACTTGTAGGTTAAAGTCTAAGCTGCTGCATATGTTAGGCAGGTCCACTTTGTTCAGATTTAGTCTCGGTTATCCAGATAACTTTGGACTTGAGACTTCCGGGTCAAGATGGCGGCTTAACAACGTGCACATTTTAGTTCGTCCTCCAGAACAACTACTAAATAGCCAGAAACAGTACAGAACAGCTCCTGGGGCCATGTCGGTGACCAGACACACAGCATATCCCAGTCTGGACCAGCTGCAAGCACCCCCCAGAACCGTGAGTTCCCAAAGCTGTGGCGGCCAGTGCCCCTCACCCACAGGCCGATTCCCAGAGGGGAAAGGAAAGGACTTTACCAGCAGCAGGGACTGGGCACAATCAAACACCAATTGTGGAACTAATTAACAAATTCTGACTACTAAAATAGGCCCCCATCTTAGATGAACCTGATCAAAGTGGAGGTTGCTCATTTTTGCCCCAGCACCAAGGGGGCAGGACTGACAGAAAAAGGGGGGGGGGAGGAAAGGAGGAAACAGAGGTTTTTGTGGCTGTGTATCTACAAAGGCTTGACTGCCTCTGGATACAGCAGCAGGACTTTTCAGGCTGCAACTGCCCCAGGCATAAGCAGAAGTGACTCTTTTGGGGACTTATCTGGAGCCTGTGCCTTCCCCAGGGGAGGGGTGAAGCCCCACCCAGGTGGAATCCCTCCATCAAGGAATTCAGACACCAGGGCTTGGTAATTTGAAGCCATTAAAACCAGCCTACAACCTCTCCTCTGTCTCTACCATGTCCCCAGCAGGGAGAGTCTGCCAAAGTTAAAGGTACCACATCATCTTATGCTCATGGGACCTGCAGTCAGACAAGTGCCACATACTGGGCAGGATAAGAAAAACAGATTCCAGAGATTTCACAGGAAAGTCTTTCAACCTGCTGGATCCCACCCTCAGGGAAAACTGATGCAGGTGATTCTTTCCTCCTGATAAGAGGCCAGTTTGGTCTGGGAAAATCTGGCTGGGGTCTATAATATCTAAGTAGACCCTCCTAAGTGTGTGTGTGGGAAAGGCACCACACAAGCAGGGCAAGAAACAAGAAAACAAGAACTGAAAAATTCTCCTCTGTTAAACAAAACTTAAGCTAAAGGTCCAGATAAAGCTGAATGGAATGTCAAAGAACAGATAGACAACAAATTCATCCAGCAAGAAAACCCTAGATAAAAGAAGTGAAAGCAATCTCCAGAATAAACTAATTAAGGTAATTAAATGCCTAGACACCAGCAAAAAATAACAAATCACACTAGGAAAATTGAAGATATTGCCCTGTCAAAGGAACAAACCAACAATTCAAATGACATACAGGAGCTGAAACAATTAATTCAGAATGTACGAACAGACATGGAAAACCTCATCAAAAACCAAATCAATGAATTCAGGGAGGATATAAAGAAGGCAAGGAAAGAACAAAAAGAAGAAACTGAAAGTCTGAAAAAACAAATCACAGAACTTATGGGAATGAAAGACACAGTAGAAGAGATGAAAAAAACAATGGAAACCTACAATGGAAGATTTCAAGAGACAGAACATAGGATTTCTGAACTGAGGACAGAACATCTGAAATCTGACAAGAAACAGAAACTACAGGGAAAAAATGGAAAAATATGAGCAGGGACTCAGGGAATTGAAAGACAATATGAAGCGCACAAATATTCGTGTGTGGGTGTCCCAGAAGAAGAAGAGAAGGGAAAAGGAGGAGAAAAACTAATGGAGTAAATTATCACTGAAAATTTCCCGACTCTTATGAAAGACCTAAAATTACAGATCCAAGAAGTGCAGCTTACCCCAAAGAGAATAGATCCAAATAGACATACTCCAAGACATTTAATAATCAGAAGGTCAGAGGTCAAAGAGAAAGAGAGGATCTTAAAAGCAGCAAGAAAAAAGCAATCCATCACATACAAGGGAAGCCCAATAAGACTATGCACAGATCTCTCAGCAGAAACCATGGAGGCGAGAAGACAGTGGGATGATATATTTAAATTATTAAAAGAGAAAAACTGCCAACCAAGAGTTCTATATCCAGCAAAATTGTCCTTCAAAAATGAGGGAGAAATTAAAACATTTTCAGACAAAAAATCACTGAGAGAATTTGTGACCAAGAGACCAGCTCTGCAAGAAATACTAAAGGGAACACTAGAGACAGATACGAAGACAGAAGAGAGAGGTGTGGAGAAGAGTGTAGAAAGGAAGACTATGAGTAAAGATAAAAAGAAGGAAAATTAGATATGACATATAAAATCCAGAAGGCAAAACAGTAGAAGAAAGTACTACCCATGCAGTAATAACACTGAATGTTAATGGATTAAACTCTCCAATCAAAAGACATAGTCTGGCAGAATGGATTAAAAAACAGGACCCATCTATATGCTATCTCTACTCAAAGGACACGAGGCCAAGGACACAAATGGACATTTACACACCAATGTTTATAGCAGCATTATTAACAATTACCAAGAGATGGAAACAGTCAAAATGTCCATCAAAAGAGAGTTGGCTAAACAAACTGTGACATTTACATAAGATGGAATATCATGCAGCTGTAAGATAGAATAAAGTTATGAAGTATGTAACAACATGAATGGACCTTCAGGACATTATGCTGAGTGTGATTAGCCAGAAACAAAAGGACAAATACTGTATGGTCTCACAGATATGAACTGACATTAGTGAATAAACTTGGAATATTTCCTTGGTAACAGAGACCATCAGGAGATAGAAATAGGGTAAGATATTGGGTAATTGGAGCTGAAGGGATACAGATTGTGCAACAGGACTGAATATAAAAACTCAGAAATGGACAGCACAATATTACCTATTTGTAATACAATTATGTTAAAACACTGAATGAAGCTGCATATGAGAATGATAGAGGGAGGAGGGCTGGGGCATAAATGAAATCACAAAGAAAGATAGACGATAAAGATTGAGATGGTGTAATCTAGGAATGCCTAGAGTGTATAATGATAGTGACTAAGTGTACAAATTTAAAAAATGTTTTTTCATGAGGAAGAACAAAAGAATGTCATTACTGCAGTGTGCTGAAAATAGATGGCAATTAATATTTTAAAATGTCACCTTATGTGTGAGACTAAAGCAAAAAAATGTTTATTTGGTACAAATCTATACTTTGACTAGTGCATCTCCTAATATACCTTATGTAGATAGTTGATTCAACACCTTAAGTACATGGAACTTTGTATAGGACATGAGATTTTGTTGGTTTGTCCAGGTGATGCCCTGATGAATCCCAGAGTGATTTGATCAGTGAGTGGAAAAGTATTTGCAAAGTCCCCTTCGGGGAATGGTGAGAATGGGGGAAAACTCAACTTCCCCAAGTTGAATTCTTGATATTCTCACAAGCAGTGTGGACAACCAAAGCTATAGGCTGAGCCCCCAGTCCTGGGGTTTGTTCATATGAAACTTAACCCCACAGGGGATAGGTCAAGCCTACTTAAAATTAAGCCTAAGTGTCACCTCCAAGAGAACTTTTGTTGCTCAGATGTGGCCTCTCTCTCCAGCCAACACAGCAAGCAAACTCACCACCCTCCCCCTGTCTATGTGGGACATGACTACCAGGGGTGTAGATCTTCCTGGCAACATGAGACAGAAATCCCAGAATGAGCTGAGATTCAGCATCAAGGAACTGAGAAAAACTCTAGAATGACCTGAGACCCAGCATCAAGGGATTGAGAAAACCTTCTCAACCAAAAGGGGGAAGAGTGAAATGAGACAAAGTCTCAATGGCTGAGAGATTCCAAACAGAGTTGAGAGGTTATCCTGGAGGTTATTCTCATGCATTAAGTAGATATCACCTTGTTATGGAGAGGCTGGAGGGAACTGCCTGAAAATGTGCAGCTGTATTCTAGTAGCCATGTTTCTTGGTGATGATTGTATAATGATATAGCTTTCACAATGTGACTGTGTTATTGTGAAAACCTTGTGTCTGATGTTCTTTTTATCTACCTTGTCAACAGTTGAGAGGAACATATGGAATAAAATTAAATAATAGGGGGAACAAATGTTAAAATAAATTTAGTTTGAAATGTTAGTGATCAATGAAAGGGATCAGTAAGGCTATGGCATGTAAAATTTTTTTTCTTTTCTCTGTTACATTTTTCTGTTGTCTTTTTATTTCTTTTTCTGAATTGATGCTAATGTTCTGGGAAATGATCATGATGATGAATATGCAACTATGTGATGATATTGTGAATTGCTGAGTGTATGTGTTGGGAATGTTTGTGTTTCTTGTAATTTTTTTTTAATTAATAAAAAATTTTTTAAAAAAAGATAACTTTGGACTTGAGGTGGGCTAGTTTTGGGCTGACCCAGGACCCTTAATCAGTAAACATTAGGGGCTATCTTTAGTGATTACAAGACTCTAAAGTTGAAAAACTGAACAACTGGATACAAATGAAGGTTAGTCACAAGGTTTTTACAATCACTGGGGCAGAAGATAAAGGCTGCCTCATTATCAGAGATGAAGTCAGCTGGATTACAATTTAGAAATTTCAGGGTTTCCCTCTGTCTATTTCAATATACCAGAAAGCAAAAAGGAATATCTATATGATCAAGCAATCAAAATCATCCCCTAAATCCTGATTTCTTGGTTGTACTATAGCATTCTTGTTATTTTTCTCCAGTTCTCCTATTCTACCTTCCAGGTGGCTAATGGTGGATAAACAAGGCTGTTGTTCAGGCAGATATTAACAGAGTTTTCCTCTTTAATGAGCACCATCAAACTTCACAAGTGACTCTAAGGAGCCCGCCAAGTAAGTACTCTCTCTCATCATAACTAATCCAGTGATTTACCGTTCTGTATTCTATCCATTTCCTTTCATTGTGGTGCTGGGAAGGCAGATTCCACCTCCCATTAGCACATCTTGGAGCATGGGTCTGGCCACAGTTTCTGATTGTTTTCCAGTTTAGAGTGTGAGGTTATAGTGCCTCTTTAATCCTATACTTGGGCCCTAAAGCTGCAAAAGTCTTGCTCAACATGTTCTTACCTTTTCACTCACCCATCCTTTTCACATTCCTTAATGACCCAAGATGGTTTGTTGCCAGAGTCATTGACTTGGATTATGAAAAAGATAAAGACCAGAACAGTTATTACCAATTCCTTGGGCTATTTTCTGGAGAATGCGGCAGTGTCCAAGAGAGTATGCAGTTGGTGCTAGGCTGGGCATCACACACTAGTGGGAGAATAGGCTTTGACAGTGCGTCCTCACACAAAATCCTTGCTCTGTGGCTCTCACCATCTATTAACCTTCAGGCACGTGACCTTCAATCCCCCGTTCTGAAAAATGGGACTGATAAATACTTTATAGGGTTGTTGTGTGTATGAATAAAGATATAAATAAAGGCTTCAGTGTGATCTTAATTACATTTAAAATAGAGTAAAAAAGAAAAAAAAAGGTGAAACAAAATTCAAAAGCAGCAGTGTAGGCAGAAAACGCGCTAGCCATGTCGGCGAGCTCGGCGAGTGCAGCGCCCACGCAGGGCGCCTGGGCTTCAGCCTTCCTGGAAGCGGGCAGGCGGCAAGCAGGGGAGCTACGGTAGCAGCAGAGGCTGAGGCTCTGGTCTGTCTCTCTCTTTCTCTTCAGCCTGAGCCCGGGGAGAACAGGAGGCGTGAGTGGCTGGAGGGGAGTCCGCTGCCCGAGAATGGGAGTACACAGTTATCATTGTTGGGCTGGATAATGCAGGGAAAACTACCATCCTTTACCAGTTTTCTATGAATGAAGTTATACATACATTCTGTACTATAGGAAGTAATGTAGGAAAGATAATACATGTTTCATATCGTAGGAAATCGGTGGCCAAGAATTCCTTCTTCCTGGAACGCTTACTATACTAACTCTGAGTTTTTAATAGTTGTCGTGGACAGTACAGCAGAGACAGGATTTCTGTCACTAGAAAAAAACTGTATAAAATGTGAGCTTATGAGGACTTCAGAAAAGCTTGATTGATAATTTTTGCTAATAAACAAGACATTAAAGAATACATGACTGTAGCAGAAATCTCCCAGTTTTTGAAACTAACTTTTTTATTAAAAAAAATTTATTAGCGAAATTAGTCAAATTACACTTTGATTTCATCATAATGAAGTTATTTCAATGCTAGTACTTTTGAGAGCTGAAAGTTTTTAACGCACAGTCAAATGTCTTCTGGGTGCTGCTGAACATCAACCAATAGATAAAATGGTACGTGTTCTAAATGCATCCTCAGGTCTTCCAAGCTCCTTTTCAGGACCCCATGCCTCCTTGGCACAGTTCTAGTACCATTATACTTGCTGAAACTAACTTCTATTAAAGATCGCCACTGGCACATCCAGGGATGCTGAGCTCTCACAAGCGAGGGACTGTGCCAAGGATTTGAATGGATGAAGTCACAATTTAAGTTTAGATGTTCTCTACTAGCCTCTTCTCATAGACTTTATGTAAGTGGAAGTGCTGGACTTTTCTTGAAAGCTGCACAATTAATGGTTTGGATATATTTACAATAAACTGGTTTAAACTTTTTCTATAGGAAGAAAAATTAAGACCACTTAGAAAACAAAGATGAGGTTTCCCCTTCCAATTTGCTTTCTTGTTAGTTCTTTCCAAAGTAAGGCCTTAAAGCTGTGACTGATATTTTTCTCATAATGAACCCTCTCAGGACATTGTGCAGCCTCTGGTAAGTATAAAGGGAGAGAAAGACACTGTTAACTTGAAGAACTTTATTCTAAGAAAAATCTCCCTAGTTGACTGTGTTCTCTTCTTGTTCTATTAAGTCAAAATACAAATCAGTACAGTTACTCAGTTTCCAATATTTTAATGTGGATCGTTACCTATAAGAAGTGTTTAGCATAAGGTTGTATATGTATTGTGTATATACCCCATGTTCAAGTTATATGTTCTAAAGAAAAGTGAGTTACACAAAAATTAATTTATCTTTAGTTGTAACTATGTGATTAGTACTGGTATTGGTGCATTTGCCATTTTGTACGTTACCCTTACAGTTCTCTGTATTGTACGAACCAACCCCCAAATCACTGAGCTGCTCTCAAAAAAAAGAAAGAAAGGAAAAGGGAAAAAGTTAAAAAAAAAAAAAAGCAGCAGTGTAGAGTTATATTGCAAGTGGCAAAAGTATAATGCAGGCAGAGGTTAGTCCAAAGATAATAGTAGATGGACATGGATTTGCCAATTGTTCACAACAGCAAACATTCTGCTGAACTGAATAATAAGGGACAAGGTTTTCAAATGTGAGAATAATAACAGTGGATCACAATTCCCTAGACCTCCTATTACAGGACAAAGACCATGGATTCTTTTGCTCAACAAGTTCAATAACCAATTCCTGGAAAACCAGGGTTTCAAAGAGAGAAAGAGTTTATTACTAGGTGCATAGTAGGAAAGCAGATGGCCTAGCAGCCCAAAATCTATCTCCTTATGCTTAGGGGACTCGAGGTTTTTAGGGATTTTAGCAAGGGAAGATGAGGCCATTTCAAATAGCAAGTTCAAAGCAGAAAAAGAGACAGTGTTATCATTATCATTTTCAATATGAGAACATAAGTTGAAAGAAGGAGAGGCACAGCTGTCACTTCAGTACTAAAGGTGTAAGCCAAAAGGAAGGGAGACAAGTTGTCTTTCAATAGCAGAATCTAACTGATTTGATTTACAAATGTCCAGGTCTGAGGCTAGTTAATGGCTGACTTCATTAGCATTAGGGCCTTTGCCATACAAGAAAATGACCAGGTAAAGGGCATAACAGTACTTATGGTCACAAAAGCACAAGATAAAGACTTTTACACTCATTTCAAATAGAAGGGCAGCTGAATTAGAGTTGAGGGATTTCAGGTATTACCCTGTCTGTTCCAATATCCCAGAAAGCTAAAAGGAATATGATTCAGTAATCAACATCATCCCTTAAATTTTAATTTCTTGGTTACACTACTGGTACACTCGAAGTGACAAATCAGGTGATAGACACTATTTGCTGTTTAAATAACAGTAAAAACTATATGACTGCAATTGTTAAAAATCAATGTAAAGATATTTTTGAAGAAAATTAATAAAACTAGGTATGAAGCCAAGAGTACTGTGCTAAATTAAATGTTCATTCTTTTTGTTTACAAAAGTAAACACCAATGAAACCATGCTTTTAAACATTGTCTCCACCCTCTCATTGTTTAGCCACCATTTCAGTCATCCATTGTTAGGCTTCCATCTATTTTCTGCCCAAAAGTTTCCTCAAAATTAGTTTCCTCAATTTCTGGGCACCTAGGTTACCTGCTCAACATATTTCCACCACTTTAAGTAGTCAGCCTCCATTCTAGCTTGATAAGGAAGTTGAATTTATTATGTGTGGGTCTCCATTTCATTTCCTGCCTCTAATTTTCAGTTTCTTCCCTCGTCAGAGAATGTTCTAGTTTGCTAGCTGCCAGAATGCAATATATTAGAGCTAGAATGGCTTTTTACAAAAGGGAATTTAAGAGGTTGCTAGTTTACAGTTATAAGGCTGAGAAAATGTCCTGATTAAAGCAAGTTTATAAAAATATCCAATTAAGACATTAACAAGAGGTTACCATCACTCAAAGAAGGCCGATGAATTCAACTGGAAAGGCACATGGTGAACATTGTCAGAGCTTCTCTCTCAACTGGAAAGGCACATGGTGAACATGGTCAGAGTTTCTCTCTCAACTGGAAAGGTACATGGTGAACACGGCATCTGCTAACTTCCTCTCTGGGCCTCTTGGTTCATGAAGCTTCCCCCAGGGACATTCTCCTTCATCTCTAAAGGTCCCTGGTTGGTGGACTGTGTAGTTCTTGTGTCTCTGCTGCCCTTGTAATTCTTCTGACACTGCTCTGTTGCCCTCCCTTAGTTCTGAAGCTTTCTCCAAAATGCTTCCTCTTTTAAAGAATTCCAGTATACTGATCAAGATCACCTGGAATGGGTGGAGCCACATTAAAGGTTAATACCATAAGTGGGTGAATCACATCTCTGTGGAGAAAACTCTAATCAAGTTTTCAACCTACATTATAGAATAGGGATTAAGAGAAACAGTTGTTCCCACAAGATTGATTAGGACTAAAACATGGCTTCTCTAAGGCACATAAATCCTTTCAAACCAGCACAGAGAAGGACTGATAATTTCTCACCTCATTCTGTCCTCCTTGTGAGCATTTTCAGACACATATTTTCAATAACTCCAGCATTCCTGATTTTATATTAACATAATCAGATCTAAAAAAACAAAAAATATATCCTATCATCTACTAATTCCTCAAATTACTGCCTTTCTCCTTCACTGACAAACCTCTAAAATGTTGCTCACAGTCTACACAATCCCCTCTTAAATAACTTGCCTTCTTGCTTCTTCCTTGTCATTTCACATTTCATAAATTACCTTATGGTCTTAATTCCTCCCCAGTCATTCTGTAGCATTTGATGTCATCAAATGACTCATTCGTTTTGAAACTTCCCTCCCTTGATCATCATTGCACATCCTTTTCTGACTCTTCTGTTTTTCTTCCCTGTCTTTTTTTCTTTACATGTACTAAATATGGGAGTTATCCATTGTCTTATTTTCTGTCCTTTTATCTTTTCTCTTGATATTCTTTACATTTATGATTGCCTCTAGACTCACATTTTAGCTCCAACTTTACGTGGAAAGCTTCTACATATTTTCTTCTACAATGAACTTCTCTTCTGAGCACCATTTCTCTATAGAATTTAGCCCCTTGATACTTCTATCTGGATGTACTACTAATACATTGACCTCAATGTACAACGTACAAAAGGGCTTTATTATCATGAAGCCCTTCCCACTAAACTACATCCGAAATAGTTCCTCCTTTACAATTCTGCTATTGATGATTCCATATCTCCTAAACAGGCCCATAGTGCGAAAATACCTCTACTCCCTTGTCTTCATACCACCCTTTGCTTTCTGGAGTTTCACTTTGAACAAACAAATAAACTCATTTCAAACTCAGCCAACTTGTCAAGGGATATAAGCAGATCCCTCTTCTCAAGAAGGATTTATGGGACATTCTGAAATATTTAATCACCAAGTGATTGAGTACCATTACTAGGGTTTGGAAAATTCTCTTGTTATTTCATGTGTTCACTTGGCACACGTCATTGTTATTGTTAAAGGAAGGATGACAAGTACTCCTTGTTCTTCATCGAATTGTAATACAGCAAACTACAGGGAATGCTTTTTGTCTTAGATTACAAAACATTCTCCTTGAGCCAACAAACAAATCTGTTGTTTTTTATTGAGACTGATGTCCTGGTTGGACAGGTGGGTTTCTGAATAAGCCAATCAAGCAGGTTTAAAGCATAGACACTGAATTTCACTAAAGTGCCTCATACTTTCCTGTCTTAACATTTTTGTTCAAGCTATTCTTTGAAATGCTCATTGTCTCTTAAAAGTGCTACCTCTTTCAAGAATCAAGTTGAATTCTGGATCCTTAGAGAAGTTCTAGATCCTTCTAATAGAAACAAATTTATTCATTCCTTGTCTTCTATTTTTGGTATCCATATTAGAGTATTTATCATAGCCAGAATTTTATAATCAGGAACTTATGTAAGATTCTGCCTTTCCCACTAGGTTCTTATCTGCCAGACAGCAGGTAACGATTGATATCTCCAATGAAGTCTAACTGAAGCCTTTGTAATTTTTTTTCTCAAAGTTGATCAAGTTTAAGTTTGATAGCTATAAAACTAAGAATATTTAATACTATTTTGTAGAAATGCAAACAGACCATCTTGGATATTCGCGTTTTCTATTTCCAGACTCAAGTCTATTTTCATTTGTATATTTGGTAATCAAAGTGGATTATTTCTTGGGAGTGGAGAATTATACACCTTCAAATTTACAGATATAATTGAACACTAGCTGAGATGAATTACTCTATTTCATAACACACAGCTTCTTGAATGTATGAATATTATATAGAGACAAATGTTGAAGTCCTCTTGCTACCGAAATATTTTGTCTATTTTGGCTTGAATTTTGCAATTGACATAAATATGTGACATTTGTTTTCTAATTTCTCTAGAATTACTTGATCTAATAACCTTCAGAGCACATTAAGTGATGTGTAAACTATTAGATTTACCACAAATCTATAGCACTGTGAAATATTTTTATATTGACTTGAAATATAACTAAATCAGTAAAGTTAAGCTAGATTGTGTAGCACCAAACAATGATCTGCAAATCTTAATGTCTTAACTCAATCAAACATATTTATTTCTCACTCAAAGTTCTCTTATGTCCAGGAAGTGACTCTCCAGAGCTACTGTCCTCCATGTAGTGACTCAATGATCCAGGTTGATTCAATCTTGTTGGTTCTTCATCTCAACACAAAGTCCCCTCCATGATACTTCAAAGCTGTGGAAGTGAGCATGGAAAATTGGATGCTTCACCCAGGAAGTAATAAACATCATTTTCAGTTATAACTCACTGTAAGAAGTGCTCACATGGCTCTACCAACTGCACATGGGCTAAGAGATGCAGCCTTATGGGTGACCAGGTAATTTGACTCATCAGCAAGATTTGGGTGAGTACCGGTAAGGATCATCTCATATGTCCCTTCTGATAATATTTAGTTCACTCTTCTTTGCTTATGCAGAATACGTTTAATATTAGTTCACTCTTTTTTCCTTATGCAGAATACGTTTCTTCTTTCCCCATGAGACCTCACAAAAGTCCCATGGTCACACAGCATCAAATTCAAAGTTTTGGATCATATTATACTAGTCTCTACATTCTGTCCAAGCATGGCTGTGTTGAACTGGGACACCTATAAATTAAAAATACAATTTACCTTCCCCACTAATGTCCAAATGGTGGAAGAGGGAGAGGATAGTCACAAAAAGCATTCAGAAAGGAGAATAAGAAATAAACAAGAAATTATTGACTCTTGGCAAGGTTAAATTTCACTGAGAAGATATTGTGATGATTTATGCCCATGGCTGATTGTGTCCTGACTCTGCTCTGAGGAAGCTTTCCCTTAAGTGTCCTCTGTGGACTAATAAGCTCTATTCTCTGAGATGTTTCTTGTCTGGTGTCCTTTTAGGTCAACTCTGAAATGTATATTGGAGTATATGGTTTTCTAGGGAGCTATGCAGCCATGTAGGCTATATAGTTTATTGTGAAATAATCTAGGAATTGTATTATTAAAATTTAATAAACATAGAGGCATTAATAATTTCCATTAATTAAAAATAGTTTTCATGTCAAGTATAACAAAAAGTTAATACTCCCCATCATCCATGAAGATTATTCCAATGACCATTTAATACATGGAAAACTCATGGTGCTGGTATATGAATCATGTCTATCTCAATTTAAAGCTTACATTCTTTTCCTTAATTTTATCCTTATTTATATAATTATTAAAATTAAACTTTGAAGTTTGAGATAATTGTAGTTTCACACCTAGTTGTAAGAAATATTATGGAGAGATCCTGGATGTCCCTTGCTCAGTTTTCCCCAGTGATAACATCTTGTAAAGCTATAGTACAATGTCACGACCAGGATACTGACATTGATACAGTCCAGATACAGAACATTCCTTCATCATAAGGATCCTTCCTGTTGTCCTTTTTATAGATACATCCACTTTCTTCCTTTCCCTCAATCTTTCCTTAACCCCTGTGTTCTAGTTTACTAGCTGCTGAAATACAATATACCAGAAACAGAACGGCTTTTAAAAAGGGGAAATTATTAAGTTGCTGGTTTACAGTTCTAAAGCTGTGAAAATGTCCAAATCAAACAAGGATATAGAAATATACAAATTAAGGCACCGACAAGAGGTTACCTTCACTTAAGAAAGGCTGATGAAGTTTAGGGTTTCTTTCCTAACTGGAAAGGCGTATGGTGAACATGTCAACATCTGCTAACTTTCTCTCCAGGCTTCTTGTTTCATAAAGCTCCCCTGGGGGCACTTTTCTTCTTTGTCTCCAAAGGTCTCTAGCTGCGTGGACTCTCATGTTCTCATGATTCTTAAAGGGACTCTCTCCAAAATGCTCCTCTTTAAAACGATTCCAGTAAACTAATCAAGACCCACCTAAAATGGGTGAAGTCACATCTCCCTTTAATGAAAGGTTAATACCCACAATTGGATGAGTCACGTCTTCATGACAGAGTAATCTAATCAAAAGATGCCAAGTTACATTGTTGAATAGAGATTAAAAGAAAAGTGTTTTCTGGCTTTTCTAGGTTACATGATCCTTTCAAACCAGCACACTCTGAAAATCGCATTTTTCATTTCTGTAACTCTGTCATTTTAAGAATGCCAGATATATGGAATTAAATGGTATAAAACCTTGGAGGTTGGCTTTTATTCACTCATCATAATTCTCTGGAGATTCATCCAAGTTGTTGTGTACGTTAATAGTTATTCCTTTTTTACTGCTTAGTAGTATTCCACAGCATGGATGTACATAGGTTGGTTAGCCATTGTTCCATTAAAAACAACTGAGTTTTTTCCACTTTGGAGCTATTATGTAAAAGCTGTTATAACATGCATGTACAGGTTAATGATGTTGAACATGTAATTATTTGGCCATTTGTATATCCTTTTCAGTAAAATATCTCTTCATGTCTTTACCCAGTTAGGAAATTGGATTGTTAATTTTTTTACTATTGAGATTTGAGTGTTCCTTATTATTTTAGATGCCAGTCCTTTATTAGGTGGTTAACAAATATGCTATATCCATAGCTTATTTTTTTATCCTTTATATAGGCTCTCTCAGAATTCAAAGTGTTTATTTTTCCTGAAGTCTAACTTATCAATTACTCCTTTTATGGATTTTGCTAAGAAATCTTTGCCTAGACCCGGTTCCTGATGATTTTCTTTTTTAAACTTTATAGTCTTACATTTTATGTTTAAATCCATCATCTGTGTTGCATTAGTTTTTGTATAAGATATGAGATTTTATATAAAGTTGAGATTCTTTATTTTATCTATGAATAGCCAACTGCTCCAGTACTATTTATTATGGGAAAGGCTACCTTTACCCCATTGAATTGTTTTTGCACCTTTGACAAAAATCAGTTGGGCATATTGTTTGGATCTTTATCTGGATTATCTGTTCTGTTCCATTATTTATGTGTCCATCCCTCTACCAATACCACACATTGTTGACTACTGAACTGAGTCACCCTTCTTTGTTCTACTTTTCCAAAATTGTGCTAGTTTTTCCAGTTCTTCGTATTTCTACATAAAGTTTAGAATAACCTCATTTATAGTTATAAAAATTCTGTGATGATTGGAATTGCATTAAACCTGCACATCAATTTCATGAGAATTGACAGTTTTACTGTGCTGAATCTTCTTTTCAATGAACACAGTTTGTCTTTCCATTTATTTACATTTCTTCGACTTCTTTCATTAATGTTGAGTAATCTGGGCATACAAGTCCCATACCTATACCAGAACTGGAACAGCTTTTATAAAGAAGAATTTGATAAGTTATAAGTTTACAGTTCTAAGGAAATGAAAGTGTCCAAGGTAAGGCACCAACAAGAGGTTACCTTCACTTAATAAATGCTGATGGGTCTGGAACAGCTCTGTCAACTGGGAAGTCATGTTTGTCCTTTGCACCTGGGCTCCGTTGCCTTTAGCCTCTATTCCTGTGGATGTTCCTCATGTTGCTTCTCCAGGGCTGGCTTTCATCTCTTGGCTTCCCTTGGCTCTCTCTAGGCTCTGACTTGCTTAACATCTCATGGAGACATCTGCTGGGCTCCAAGCATCTCCAAACATCTGCTTCTTTGCTCTCCAAGTGTTGGTATCTGTGTCAGCTCTGCTCTGAAGTTTCTGTTAGTTGTCATTTCTGTCTCTCTCCAAAATGTTTCCTCTTTTAAAAGAATTCCAGTAAATTAATCAAGACCAACCTGGATTGAGTAGAATCACATCTCCATCTAATCAAAGGTCACACCCATAATTGAACCTGTCACATCTCTGAGGAGATAATCTAAAGATTCCAATCTACAGTATTGAATCAAGATAAAAATAACAGCTGCCTCCACAAGATTGAATCAGGATTAAAACATTGCTTTTCTGGGGGTACATACTACTTTCAAACAGGTGCACATGTCACACCTTAAAAGCTTTATAGTCATTCAATCATCTTTAAGAATTAGTCTACTGGATTTCAGTTCAATAGTTTCGGTATTTCCTTCTAGCTATTTCAATCCACTTAAAAAATGCAAAAGAATATTTAAATAATTCATTAGAATAACCTCCAGAATGACCTCTAGACTCTATTTGAACTCTCTCAGCCACTGAAACTTAATTTTGTTTAATTTCTTTTCACTTTTTGGTCAAGAAGGCTTTCTCAATCCCACAATGCCAGCACAGACTCATCCCTGGGAGTTGTGTCCCATATACGGGGAGGGCAGTGAGTTTATCTGCTGACTTTGCTCAGAGGGAGGGGCCACATATGAGCAACAAAAGAGGTTCTCTGAGGTGCCTCTTAGGCATAATTATAGGTAGGTTTAGCTTCTCCTTTGCAGCAATAAGTTTTATAAGGTCAAGCCTATTAAATTGGTTTGGCCTATTAAATTGGTAGTCCCCAATGCTTGTGAGAATATTGGAATTATAAAGGTGAGGAAGTTTAATATTTCCACAATTCCCCCAGTGCCTCAGGGGGACTTTTCAAATACTTTTTTTAAAAAAATTTCTGCCCAAATTACTCTGGGTATGATGTTGGTTTTGCCTTATTTTCCTTTCCAGAACTTTGCTAATTTTATTGATATTTTCTGAGAACCAGCTCAGTTTTACTGATGCTCTCTATTGTTTTACTGTTGTCAATATCTTGCTTTTGGTTCTTTATCTTTATGATTTCCTTCCTTTTTATTGTTTTGGATTTTCATTCTTTTCCTAGGTTTGTAAAGTGGGAGCTTAGACGATATTTGATACCTTTCCTCTTTTCTAATGTATGCATTTGCTTGTAGTCATTTTGAGTGTATTCTTTGTATAGCATTTTTAGTGGTTTCTTAAAATATTACAATATACATAACAATACAATTGACTGAAAACATCATCATCTTACCAGCTGGGGTGAAATATACAAACCTTATTTCTTCTCATGTCCCTTTAACCTCTGGCTTAAAACATAGCTGTCAAAGCTTTTCTCTGCATATATTTACAACTCTGTGTGTTAACTAGTAAGCTGTTGGATTGCAATAAATCAGAACTGGAAAGGCTTTAAAAAAGACTTTCTATTTTTCATTCGTTTCAAATATTTCATAATTGCTCATTGAACTATTTTTTATCATTATTGATTGTATCTTTGTAAGATAATTCTAATATCTCTATCATCTTGGTGGTTTCTATTTTTTCATCCTTTTTTTCATTCACTTTGGGTCTTTCTTGGTTGTTGCGAGTAAATTTCTATTAAAAACTGGACGTTTTCTTTTTAGAAGTCTGGATTGTATTATTATTATTTTTTACTGTGAGTGTCTTTATTAGATTTTGCATCAGAGGAAATCTCTGGAAAAGAAATTCAAGCCACATTATGAGACTAATCTTCCACGTGAACAGGAAATGAAGTAGTGTGACAGTGGAGGAAATAAGTAATACTGAGTCATAAGTTTTTAAGAGTCTCTAAAGTAATATTTTCGAGCCTAGGAGGGTTAGGACCAATTCTGAATTGTGAGTGAATTTGTAATCTAAACATGGATCACATAAACCTCTTGTTTCTGTGATCATTTTCTGGCAATGTTCTAGCAAGGGAAAAGGAACCACTCCCTTATGGCTACCAGGTCCATTTCTCCACTTAGCCTCTAATACACCCCAGGAGGGGGATTCTCCCCATTATTTCTGGATAGAAGTTATGTCAGTTTGAAGCTATTATGTACCCAGGAAAAGCCATGTTTTCATCTTGATCCAACCTTGTGGGAGCAGCCATTTCTTTTTATCTTAATTCAATATAGTAGGGCAGAAACTTGTGATTATCTCCATGGAGATATGACACATCCAATTGCGGATGTGACCTTTTGATTAGATGGAGGTGTGACTCCACCCATTCAACGTGGGTCTTGATTAGTATGCTAGAGTCCTTTAAAGGAAGAAATATTTTAGAGAGAGCTCAGAACAGAGACACAGATGTTTGGAGATGCTTCGAACCTGGCAGATGTTACCATGTGGCCACCTAGGAGGTGTTAAGCAAGTCAGAACCTGGAGAGAGCCAAGGGAAGCCAAGAGATGAAAGCCAGCCCTGGAGAAGCAAAATGAGGAGCCCCCACAAGAATGGAGGCTGAAAGCAATGGAGCCCAGTAGCAAGAGACCAACAGATGCCAACCACATGACTTCCCAGGTGACAGAAGTGTTCCTGACCCACCGGCCTTTGTTGAGTTAAGGTATTCTTCCCTAGATGCCTTAGTATGGACATTTTATAGGCTAAGAACTGTAAACTTGTGTGGTAGTTAGATTAGTTGTCAACTTGGCCAGGTGAAGGCACCTAGTTCTGTTGCTGTGGACATGAGCCAATGGTAGGTGAATTTCATCTGTTGCTAGGAGGCGTGTCTGCTGCAATGAGTGATGTTTAACTTAATTGGCTTGTGCTTAAATGAGAGAACGCAACATAGCACAGTCTAAGCAGCTCGGCATTCCTCATCTCAGCACTAGCAGCTCAGCCCAGGCCTTTGGAGATGCAGAAAGAAGTCACCCCGGGGAAAGTTGTTGGAACCCAGGGGCCTGGAGAGAAGACCAGCAGAGACCATCCTGTGCCTTCCACGTGAGAAAGAACCTCAGTTGAAAGTTAGCTGCCTTTCCTCTGAAGAACCAACAAAATAATTCCCTTTTATTAAAAGCCAATCCGTCTCTGGTGTGTTGCATTCCGGCAGCTAGCAAACTAGAACAACTTGCAACTTATTAAATGCGCTTTTTAAAAGCCATTCCATTTCTGGTATATTGCATTCCAGAAGCTTAACAAACTAATATGGAGGTCAAAATCCAGGCTTTCAAACTGGTCTCTTCTGACAATGTCAGGAGGGGTCTCACTGGTGGATATCTTAGATGAAAATCTTGGTTTCCCTTCTTGGCATTCTCTGACTCCGCCTTGAGGGGATGTGTACACCTCACCAGAGCCTCATAAAGGTAGAAATTTAGCTTCCCCATGTGGTTTTGCCAGTGTGGGTGTGAAGGGGACCACAGTGTTTTCTGTGATGGTCAACTTGGAATAGAGTGGTCATTTTCTACAAGTTTTCAGTATTGTGAGGTTGCCCCTTTCCTGGCCTCTTGGGTAGAGAGAGCAGGTTTTCAGGACGGACGGGGCTTTTTTTGGCTATTTTCATTGGCGCTTGTATTTTATTTAAGCTAATATAAGAATATCACAGGATTAAGGCATATTAGTATTAGAAGGTATATAAAGGGCATTTGGTTCAACTTCACACACGTTTACATTCCTGTCATGCACACTAAATAAACACAGGGTAAGGCAGCTGGTCTCATAGAGGAACTGTCCAAGGAAATAAAATCTACCAAGAATTATCTGAAACTAAATCATCTTCCAACCCTTCAGAAGATGAAGAATATGCTCTTCTCCTATGAAGATGGTTAATGACCAATGAAAGAGTGTCTGAGGTCCAGTTACTTTACCAGTAATGATGACAAATACCACTTTTGTCCATATTCTTTCACTTCATTATTTCTTTATTTATAGTCTATTTCCCAAATAATGTTAGGCGGGTTTTAATGAAAAATGCAAGCATGGTGGACTTCTACTTCTTACCCTTGAAAGAGTAAATGACTGGTCCTCTCACCATAAACATCTATAAAAGTAAACAAAATATAGGAGACACCTATTTTCAGGTTTGGGACTAAGGCAGGACAAGACTGATCCCAGAGGGAAGGAATGCACATAAGGGGAGCCCAAATTTACCTTATTGCTCTACCAGGGGCAGCATTCCCCTCACTGAACGGAGGTGGAGGCCAAGCAGCTCCTGGGCTCCAGGCAGAGAACAAGTTCTAATAGTTAACACAAGCCAGCCTTAGGAGTGTCTGCAAAGAAGGGACTCTGAGCTTGTGTGGTCGATGAAAGTTTTGTGTTTTTTTTTTTTTTTTTCCAAAAAATCACATTCAAAATTTGATTTGAGTCTTCTTTATTGGAATTTAATTCTGTGAGGCCTTAGGTTGACAAAAATTTATTTCAGAATTTCAGATTTTCTCCCCGTCAACCTGCTGAGTAACAATTTAATTACATGTATTACTCATATCCCTGAAATCAGCTATTAGACATTGTGGGTTTCACTCAGCTTCTGAAAAGAAGGTCACTGTTTCCTGGGCAATATCCTCTCCTGGACAGTTTTGTATTCATACATTGCACACTTTTTAAAGTTGCCACTACAACATGTTAAAACATTTAACTTATGGTGAAAGTAAGAGACAAATGTTCATTTATTTTTAAAAGGGAATGTTTTCTTTTAAAACTGACAATTAAAAACCATTGATAGTTATCAGAACTTACCTAATTTTTCTCTATTTATACATTGTCCTTATTTTTATATGTTGCCACTTTACATTGTCATTCCAGACCTTTAAATTTATTCTTTCTCCTGCTCTCCTTTAACTTACATCCAAATGACACTGAAAATTGAGTCAATTTTCCTTCCTGGCCTGTTATAAGAATCACTTGCTGAGCTTAAACAACATTAATATATTTTAATTATGATATAATATAATAAATATATTGTTTCCTCAGATAGCCATTCCCCTACATTAAAAAGTAATCATTTATAGAATTTCTTCACTAAAATTCCATAGTAAATATCGTGTGAATTGGAATGAGTTGACATAATTAAATGAATTGTACTGTTACAGGTGCCTTTTATTGTAGTGAATGCATTTGCACAACTTGTAAATGGAACAAAGCTTCAATTAAAACAACAACAAAAAAGAAAACCTATTTAAAACCATGGAGATATAATGATAATTTAACGAGAGGAAAAAGAGGTAGAAAATGAAAGCATTTTCCCTAAATATTTTTGGCATCTGGAACATGTGAAAATTAGTGTGAGAATTGGGACTACTAAATTTTTATTGTAGATTTAACAGTAGAAAATGAAAGGCATGGAACATTTGTTTTTTATATCACCTTACAGTTTTCTATACATTTTCATATCCCAATTGATGAACAAAAACAAGGAGAATCATAATCCTGAGTGTAACAACTTTCTAATAATTGCTGAGAGACTTTTATCCGATTAGATTTGGCATCGATTAAGTACTACGATGGTTAAGTTCATGTGTCCACTTGGCTAGATTATGGTGTCGAGCAAGCGCTTGGCTGATTGTTACTGTGAGGATAGTTCATGGATCTAAATCATTAGTTATTTGATTGCACCTATGGCTGATTACATCTACAATCAACAAACAAGATTGCCTCCATCAGTGAGAGAAGTCTCATCCAATCAGCTGAGGCCTTAAAGGGAAAACTGATGATTCTAGCAGTTAGAAAGAAAAAAAATTCTACCTCTATTTTAGCCAGCTTCTCCTGGGAACTTCATCGAAATCCTCAATTCCTAGTTTGTGGCATACCCTATGGAATTGAGATTTGCCTATCACCTTAGTTGCATAGTAAACCAATTCCATTATTAAATCTCATAACATTTATATTATACATGTATGCGCATATATATGTGTATATATATATATATATATTTGTATATATAAACTGTGTAGTAAGTTAATTCCAATAATAAATCTCATAACACTTATATTATATATGTGTGTGTGTGTATATATGTACATATATATATGTACATATGTATATATATATATGAAATTTCCTGTCGGTTCTGTTTTCCTGGAGAACCTAATTAACACAAGCACTTACCATAGACAATGCCCAAAATGATAAGAAAATCATCCATTTTTGGAAGCAGTTTCCCACTAGTATTTCAGACCATCTGTGTGTTTGGGGTGATTAGAAAGCTATATCAACTCGGCTAATTTGTTCCTGGCAGGAGTAGGGGGCATGAGACAGACAAAAAAATACCTTCAGATATTACTTAATGACACTCTTTTCTAATCTTTTTAATGCTCATGCCATTTTTAAAAGTGTGGAAATATTATTTTAGGTAAATATGATGATTTATTGACCAAACTCCCTTTTAAATGATAGTTCACAACTCATAAATATACAGAACTGAATTTGCCCTAAAAATTTCAAAATAATATAACTTTGAGTTCTTTGTCAATATTCAGTGGTATGCTTATTTTGTCTGATTGATAATCTTTTCTATGGTGCTATCTAATCACACTATTATAAGATTCACAGAGATTTTATCATTCTTTAAGTGTGTGACTGTTTGCTTATATAAAAAAAAATTAAGTAAATATACCTTCTCTCTTTACTTTTCGGGAAAGCCTTGAAGAACATTAAGCCTGGATTAAAAAACATGAAAAAATTAAAACACCTTTTAAAAATTATGAAGGAAATAAACATTATTTCTTTGTAGTGATCCATTCTTTCTATATGAGAGCTATTGCTTTACACCAGATTCATATAAATACACAAAATACTTATCACTTTATGTAATTTGGGGATGAATAACATAATTGCTTAGATAATTAGGTTCTAGAAAAAATTTTATACATTAGTCCTTTGACTATAAAGATATAAATATAGTCATTATCACTGTGACAGCAGAAAGCAGAGAAGTAATTGGTAGAAAGATGTATGAGAACAGAGAATGTGACAGGGCTGAAAGCTCTTTCAGCCTGTCTTCAAAGCTAGAGCACAACATTAATTTTAAGTAAAGATTCTGTTTTTTATTCTTTTTCTTCTAATGGAAATAGAAGTACTAATCAGAATCATATCTTTTTGTCTCAGATGCTTCCACCATCATGAATACAGTCTATTTTGGGCTGAGCATGGATATTGGCAATATTCAATGTATGTTACTTAATAATGGATGTGTTGCTCAGATACCTTTGAAGTTTCTTTGAGAATTGGTAATAAATTACCACTCTATTAGTCTGCCTGCGCTGGCGTAGTTAAAGATAAAATATTGCTGTTTCTTTTTGGAATTGTTTTTTATCAGCTATGCTTTATCCCCTCCTCCAAATAAAGGATTTTCTTTTCAAAATCCAAAATGAAGACCAAATATCTGAGTAGATCTTATGTAACAAGATAAATTTTTCCGCAGTCAGGGATAACCCATGTGTAGGTACCTTAAATAAACACCATAAACTTGATGCCCTTTCACTGATACTTGCTCAGCAGAATCTCCAAGCCTGTGGCTGAGTGCAGTGAACTGGCTACTCAACAGTACCAGCTAATTGGATCCTTCTGGATTCAAGCATATATGGGCTCCTCAAACTTGCAAAAGGAATAATTTTATGTGGCACAGTTAAAAACATTTTAGTGGTCAAATCAACTGATCTTTCACCTTTCAGTTTTTGCTTTTAGTGTCATCATTAGAAGAACCTATTCCAGCCTCATTACAATAAAAATATTCATTTATATTTTCTTCTAGTTTCTGAATGATCTTGATATTTTTATTTAATCTCAAATTCAGCTAGGATTGTGTGATAGATGGTACAGGATAAGGATCCAGTCTTTTTTGAGGGAATGAGAAAGACCAAAATAGCAAATGGTTAATGCTGCTCATATTTACTAATGACAAAGGTAGGTATAAAAACATAAAGATTTGTATGCATTTACTAATGATAAGTGTAAGTAAACAAGAATCATATGTGATAAATATGGATGCAGTCTTATTTTATTGCCAAACTTTTTAAAATTAGGTGGTTAGATTTTTATTGTAAAAAATATCTTTAAAAGCGGTTTTGTTGAAATATATTGACATACCATACAATCCATCCAAAGTGTACAATCAGTGGCTTTTAGTATAATCAGAGTTAAACATTAATCACCACAATTTCAGAACATTTTCATTACTCCAAAAAAAAAAACCCAAACTCAATCTCTCTGTCCTTTTCCAGCCCTACATAACCACTAATTTTATTCTGTCTCTATACCTTTATTTGTATTTACACTTTATGTAAATTAACTCATGCAATATATAGTGTACTGTGTTTGGTTTATTTCACTTAGAAGAATGTTTTAAAAATATTATCTTTTTTTAATTATAGAAGTTGTAGGATTACCAACAAGTCATGTAAAAAATATGGCATTTCCATATGTACCCCCTATTGTTGTAACACTGCATTAGTGTGATATGTTTGTTATAATTGATAAAAGAATATTAAGATACTACTGTTAACTGTAGTCTGTTCTTTACATTAGATGTATTTTTTTCCATATTCCACCTGTATTAGTCAGGGTTCTCTAGGGAAATAGAACCAACAGGTGATATCTGTAAATATGAGATTTTATAAAAGTGTCTCATGCAACTATGGGGATGCACGAGTTCAAATTCTATAGGGCAACTGTGAGCTGGCAACAATGATAAAGTTCTTTGATAAATTCCCAGGAAAGGCTGGCAGGCTGAAATAGAGACAAAAGTTCTCTCTTCTGACCACTGAAATCATCACCTCTTCCTTGAAAAATCTTTGACTGATTGGATTAAATCCAACAGATTGGATTGGGTCCAGCTGATTTTGATTCTCTCACTGCAGAAGACACTTCCTTTAGTTGATCATAGATGTAATCAGCAGTAGATGCAATCAACTGACTCATGATTTCAGTCCATGAAATATTCTCTCAGTCATAGACCAGTGCTTGCCTGGCTAGAAAACTGCACCCCATCATCTGGCAAAGTTGACACATGAACCTAGCCTCACACATTCCAAGAAGAATTAATACCAACCCTACTCAAACTCTTCCAGGAAATAAAGCAGGAAGGAAAGCTACCTAACTCATTCCATGAAACCAACATTACCCTAAAGCCAAAGCCTGATAAAGTTACAAAAAAAAAAAAAGAAAATTGCAGACCGCTGTCTCTAATTAATATAGATATAAAAATCCTCAACAAAATATTTGCAAATCAAATCCAACAATACATTAAAAGAATTATCCACCAAACAAGTGGGTTTTCCCCCTCAGGTATACACAAGAAAATCAAGTAGTGTAATATACCGCATTAACAAATCAAGGAGGGAAAACCACATGATCATTTTGATTGGAATGAAAAAGCTATTTAACAACCAAGCATCTTTTCCAGATCAAAACACTTCAAAAAATAGGAATAGAATGAAACTTGCTCAACATGATAAAGGGTAAAAATGTAAAACCCACAGCTAACTTCATACTCAATGGTGAAAAACTGAAAGCTTTCTTTCTACAATTGGAAACAAGACCCACTGGCACCACACTTATTCAACATTGTACTAGAAGTTCTAGCTAAAGCAGTTAGGCAAAGAAAAGAAATGAGGCATCCAAATTGGAAAGAAAGAAATAAAACTTTCACTATTCACAGATAACATGCTCCTATTTATAGAAAACTCCGAATAATCTACAACAAAACTCCTAGAGCTAATAAAAGAGTTCAGCAAAGTTGTGGGATACAAGATGTGATAGTTAAGTTCTGGTGTCAACTTGGCCAAGTAATAATGTCCAGTTGTCTGGTCAGGCAAGCACTGCCTTGACTGTTGTTGCAAGGATATTTTGTAGTTGACAGATAAATTGGAAGGCTGATGTATTAAAGTATCAGTCAGTTAATTGCATCTGTCATCAACTAAAGCATGAGTCTCCCACCAAGGGGTTAATCCTGTTTTGCTTTGGTCTATAGTTTCGGTTTTTTTTTTTTTTCCTTTTTTTAAAACTTCTTTGCTTCTAGCTGTTTTTGCCTGGAGGGTAAATTCTGGGAAAAGGGTCACCCTGAAAAGAACTTTCCCCAGTCAGTATATTCCAGCTGAAAAGGGCCAAGGACTCATGACAGGGGTGCAGATTAGTTGCACAGAGCCTTGGAAAGAGGGTCAGGAAAAGGACCCAATCCTTTTTTATCAATTTCTGAAGCTGCACTTTTCTGGCCTGGCCCCAGATGGCATCCTTCAGCAAATTGTTCCTTGCAGCCCTAAGGAGACCCTACGTCTTTAATCTTCACTGCTTTCACTTCTACTGAGGGTGGGATTGAAACAGTAGCTTAGGACTGGACTCAGGGTTCAAATTTGCCCATCAAATTCTGTGATCAGTGCTCAGCCATGCGCCCTCCTGTTCTTAAGGAAGAGGATTTTTAAGATCCTTACTGATGGCAGCAGCTGGATCCTGAGGTGACATATCCCAAGAATGGAGACTGGACATTGGCAGCTACCATTAAGCGAGTGACTCATGTTTCCTTACTGCAGCTTCTCAGCCTCTTTCTCTTGCTGTTCCCTGGATACTATACAACGCTGTTATTGCCAAACTATCTTTACTAAAGATGACTTTAGCCACAGGCGTTTAAGCGTCAAGGTCTTCGTCCTATTTCTACTTTCAAACTTACATGTTCTACTTGTATTTAGGAGCTCATTGACTTCCGTTGTACCAACTCTGTATCCAATATTTCCTATGCCAAACTGTTGAAATATCTTTGCAATTATTGTTGCAATTCCTGCTTCATTAATTTTTTTTAAAAATATGAATTGAGTTTCTACTGAGTGCTCTTTGTAGGGTGTAGAACCTGTTCTTAAGGAATTTACATATGGCAGGAAGCCATACATGTGAGCAAGTTACATTACCCACAGTATAAATTGAAGATGCTATGAAGCATTTGAGAGGACATATGGGAGAGGGTTGAGGGTCTTTTCCTGCTGAAGCAGCGACTGCTTGGTCTTACATGTCTATGTGCTATACCAGCAGTTCATTTATTCACTCATTCATTCACTCATCATTCATTAATTGGCATGTGGTTTTCAAGAGAATATCATGGGAATACCTTATACCGCAAGAAAAAGCAGGTATTTTTTCTCATTGCACACATCCTCCTTAGCTTATTTCTAATTTATATTTCAAAAAGTAATAAAAGCTTTTTATTACTTTAAACTTTTTTCATCATTTTTTTTCATTTTTCCGTCATGATTTGGGACAAGTATAAAAGTAAGAAAATTATTTAGATAAATCAAAACATTTTTATATCTGTTTTTCAAATATTTCAACCTAAAATTATAATAGAATTATCTAAATTGTAGGCTCAATTTTAGAGCAGAAGTTGATTAAAAATGAAGAAGAAGGAAGATAATCCAAGTGATTATTATATCGATTTTCTGAAATAAAGTTTGAAGGTTACTCTTCAAGAGGCTCTTAAAATTCTTATGGCATAAAAATGACAGAAACACTGTAATCTATTTTCTGTTAACCCCTCTGGACCCCTCCTTACTTCTCCCTACCTTCTCCAGGCTGCCTGGGCCCAGGAGTCTGGCCTCTATGCACTGTACCAATGGCCTTCTTTGGTCTCTGGATTCTCACCGGGCTTGGCCAACAGGATGCCAAGAGGGCATCTAGGATGTCAGAGGGCAGCATGGCATGAGTGGGCATGGCCACTCCCTGGACAGCATGGGGGCTGGCTGCATTTTTTCACTAAGGCCCTCATTCCTGCCATATTTCTGTCTACACAGCTACTCTCTCTGTGTTCCAGGAATTGCTTCTTCATTTTATTCTTCTGGGCCTCAGATACTCAGACCTCCTCCACCTCCTCCTCCTCCACGGGTTCTGGCTCCAAGGTATACTATTCCTTACTTCTTACTTATTTCCCGAAGCACTGACACACCTATGAAGTCTTCTCAAATTATCCAGATTGAGTATTCTGTATGCACACCGCTGAGACCTGAACATATTCTACAAGTATATTTCAACAAAAATTCTTGAATGTAGACCATCTAAAGTGTAATGTGGGCAAACCTGAAGTATAGACAGATACATTGCTTAGTGTAAAGGGTTTTGCATTAAAAGACTAGACTATCATTGAAAAATTCTATTTCCTTAGAATTATGAACTCACAAATTCATGTACCAAATTTTATGTTTTGACTTCATTTTAATTTGAAATAAACACTAGTTATTTAGAAGCTTTGCTAGGAGGATCACAAAATGTGAATGTAAAACACTTTTCCACATGACACTATCATTGATAACTACATCAGACCCATATCAGAATGTCTGGTACCCAGTAAATACATATTAAATGAATAAATCACCTGTAATACAAAGTACACACTACAACTCAAATTCACTGAATGTATTAACAAAAGAAAAAAAATATGTAAGGAATGAAATGCAATCAGAATTGAAAATAAATATGATTTTCTAGATAGACTGTCTTATACCTGCAAATGAGCACCAGATATCTTTGGCCTGATCATTGAAAAGTTTAGTTGGGAAACTCAAAACTCAAAGTTTTCTAGGATGGTCATTCCCTTGCTTTCTCAGGAATTGATATGAAGCAATCTGGATTAAAGAGGTTTAATACATTACCGATATTTCAGGCACTACCAAGAACTGATATTTAAAGCAATACTTTAACTGGTAAACAGAAGTATTTTGCAGTCTGGCAAAATATTTGGTAAATTGGCACATCTCCTGCAAAGGAGATAATCCATTCAGTTGGGTTTTATCCAAGGAATTGAAGACTTTTAAGGGATGTGGTAGTTAGATTCAGGTGTCAACTTGGCCAGGTGATAGTGCCTAGTTCTCTTGCTGTGGACATGGGCCAGTGGTATTTGAACCTCATCTGTTGCTGATTACATCTGCAGTCGGCTAGGAGGCGTGCCTGCTGCAATGAATGATATTTGATTTGATTGGCTGGTGCTTAAATGGGAAAGCTCAACATAACACAGCCCAAGCAGCTCAGCATACCTCATCTCAACACTCGTAGCCCAGCCCAGGCCTTTGGAGATGCAGAAAGGAATCACCCTGGGGAAAGATGTTGGAACCCAGAGGCCTGGAGAGAAGCAGAGACCATCCTGTGCCTTCCCACATAAGAAAGAACCTCAGATAAAAGTTAGCTGCCTTTCCTCTGAAGAACTAATGAGATAAATCTCCTCTTATTAAAAGCCAATCCGTCTCTGGTGTGTTGCATTCTGGCAGCTAGCAAACTAGAACACCACTAATCAACTTGAATCATTTCAATTGTCATGCCTTTGAGTTCATCATTTCTTTCTTCTGGCAGCTCCAATTTGTTGTTGATACAAACTCTCCAGGGAAATTTTCATTTTAATTGTTTTGGTCTTCAACTCCAGTATCTATGTTTGGTTCCTTTTCTTTTCTTCTTCTTCTTCTTCTTTTTTTTTCATCTTAACTCCATTTTATGATGACATCAAGAAAAATAGTTGCAACAGAAATGGGAATGGAGAGAAACACAGAGATTAAGCCACTCACAATTGTTTTACACCATCCTACAGGGCTATAAACATCAGGGGGTTCTGTATATGTATATCAGGTTTGTTTTGTGTGTGTGCAGATTATTGGGGATGTCTGATTTTTAGGGTGTTGCTCTTTTCATTTCTTGACAAGTGGTGGTTGACTTCAGTGTCTTGCAGTGACTATGATGGGCTCTCTTGCTGAGACCCAGCCTTTTTCTTCTGGAATTTTCTATACTGTGACTGAATTGTCACTGCTGCACATTCTGTCTCTGGGGCATCCATGTCGATGTCAAATTCTTCTTGACCTTTCTTCTGCCCATCATTTTTGTCAGATGTCTTGTCTTTTCCATTGGTTTGCCCCAGCACCTTGTCTCTCACTCATGTTGGTATTGAAATGACAGTTCCCAGATCTCCACCACTCAGCACAGTGGGGACAGTTCAAGGGTCACTCTAGTTCCTTTCTAAATGTTCTGTTTCCTCATTGAGATTCTCATAGTGTTCATTCATTGATTTCCTGATATCCTTTAGTTCTTTCTCTCTGTTTTCCTTTATTATCTCCTTGAGTATAATGAGGATCATATTTTTGAATTCTTTATCTGGTATGTCCAAATTCTGTTCATCTTTGCTAATGATTTCTGGAATTTCATCTGTTCATTTAGATGGGTCATCTATTCCTGTTTCTTTGTTTATCTTGTACTCTTTTTGATGCATGGTATATTTTAATATGTTAACACTGGGTTTGAGCCCCTGAACTGCCTGTTCTTTCTTAAATTTTATCCAACTAGTGATATGATAGTGATTTCCTTGAGTGTCACAGGGGCTAAGAAAAACAAACAAACAAACAAACAAAAATACAATGTAAAAATCACCCTTCACAGTACCTACAAATTGGATTTGTGTTGGCTATTGTTAACTTTCAGAGTTCATTCCTTTGGTTGCTACCAGACAAATGCAGCAGATTCTTTTGTCTGATGTGCTTAAGGGACCAATTTCTGAGATATTGGGGTTTCAAAAAGAGAAAAAGTTTATTACCAGGCATGTAGCAGATCAGATGGCGGATTGGCCCAAAATCTGTCTCCCTGAACTACAGTAATTGTGATAGTTTTACAGAACTAAAAGATGGGCAGGTTTTAGGATAATGAGCACAATGGTACCAGATAATGTAATCTAAAGGTGATCTAATTATTGAGCATGTGCAAATTGATTACATGCTTAGTCACAGAATATATATAAGAAAATGGCAGTCTTAATATGATGATGGGTATGCTGGTTTGAAACTGTTGTGTACCCCAGAAAAGCCATGTTATTTAATCCTCATTCAATATTTCCGGGTGGGATCTTTTTTATTGTTTCCATGGAGATGTTACCTACTCAATTGTGGGTAGTAACTTTTGCTTAGGTGGTTTCCATGGAGATATATTTCCTCCCATTCAAGGTGGGATTGCTTACTGGAGCCCTTTAAGAGAGACCATTTTGAGAAAAAGCTCAGAGTCCACAGAACTGACAGAACCCATACAGCCCTTGGAGATGAAGAAAGAAAACACCTCCAGGGAAGCCATTCAAAGAAGCCAGCAGAGAATGCTAGCAGATGTTACATGCACCTTCCCAGCTGAGAGAGAAACCCTGAACACCATTGGTCCTTTCTTTAGAGTTAAGATATCTATCTCTGGATGCCTTAGTTTGGACATTTCTATGGCCTTAGAACTGTAAACTTGCAGCTTAATAAATTCCATTTTTAAAAGCTGCTCCATTTCTGGTATATTGCATTCTGGCAGCTTTAACAAACTAAAAACAATGGGCATGATTTTTATATTATAATGAGATATAGGTGACTTGTAGCTTAAACTTTAAGCTACTGCATATGTCAGGCAGGTCCACTTCGGTTAGACCCAATCACCCTTCATTAATAAACATTAGGGGCTGTCTTTAGTGATTTCAAGACTCTAAAGTTGAAAAACTGGGTACAAATGAAAGTTAGTTACAAAGTTTTTACAATCACAGGGGCACAAGATAAAGGTTATACAATCATTATCAGAGATCAAGGCAACTAGATTACAATTCAAAGATTCAGGTATTTCCCTCTGTCTTCTCTAATTATATCAAAAAGCAAAAAGGAATATCTATATAATGGTTCAGTAATCAAAGCCATCCCTTAAATCCTAATTTCTTGATGTTCTAGTTTGCAAATGCTGCTGGAATGTGATTTATCATAAACAGAATGGCTTTAAAAAAGGGAAATTTATTAACTTGCAAGTTTACATTTTTAAGGCAGTGAAAATGTCCAAATTAAGGCACCATCAAGAGGTTACTTTCACTCAAGAAAGACTGATGCTGAACCCTCAATCTTGGGGTTTGCCCTTATTAAGCTTATTCCTGCAAAGGATAGGCTAACCATACTTAAAATTAAGCCTATGAATCACTCCAGAGAACCTCTTTTGTTGCTCAGATGTGGCCTCTCTCTCTAAGCTAACTTCGCAGATGAACTCACTGCCCTTCCCCCTACATGGAACATGACTCCCAGGAGTGTAAATCTCCATGACAATGTGGGACAGAAATCCCAGGATGAGGCAAGACTCACCATCAAGGAATTGAGAAAGCCTTCTTGACCAAAAGGGAGAGGAGAGAAATGAGACAATAAAGTTTCAATGGCTGAAAGATTTCAAACAGAGTCAAGAAGTTATTCTGGAGGTTATTCTTATGCATTATATAGATATTACTTTTTAGTTTATGGTATATTGAAGTGACTGGAGGGGTGTACCTGAAACTGTTGAACTGTGTTCCAGTAGCTTTGCTTCTTGAAGATGATGATATAAAGCTATAACTTTTACAATGTGACTGTGTGATTGTGAAACTTTGTGTCTGATGCTCCTTTTATCCAGAGTATGGAGAGATGATTGAAAAGATGGATAATAAATAAATAAATAATAGGGAGACAGTAAAATAAATTGGGTGGAAATATCAACTGTCAATGAGATGAAGGGGTAAGGTGTATAGCATGCATGAGTTTTTTCTTTTTCCTTTTTATTTCTTTATCTAGAGTGATGCAAATGTCCAAAAAAATGATATCATGATGAATACACAATCATGTGATGATATTGTGAGCCACTGACTGAATACCATGTATGGAATGTGTCCTAGTTTGCAAGCTGCCAGAATGTGATATACCAAAAATGAAACGGCTTTTAAAAAGAAGAATTTAAAAAGTTGCAATTTTACAGTTCTAAGGCTATGAAAATATTCAGATTAAATCAAGGCTATAGAAATGTCCAATCTAAGACATCCAAGGATACCTTGGTTCCAGAAGGCTGAAGATGTTCAGGGTTTGCCTCTCAACTGGAAAGGCACATGGCAGACATGGCAAAATCTGCCATCTTTTTTCTCTGCTTCTGGTTTAATGAAGTTCCGCTTGGGGTATTTTCCTTCTCCATCTTTAAAGGTCTTTGGCAGTATGGATTCTATTGGTTCTGGTTGCTCTATCGGTTCTGGTGGCTCCAAAGCTTTTTCCAAAATGGTTCCCTCTTAACAAGCTCCAGTAAGCAACCCCACCTTGAATGGGTGGAGACACATTTCCATGGAAACCATCTAATCAAAAGTTACCATCCATAATTGGGCATGTCACCTCTCCATGCAAACAATCAAAAAGATTCCACCCAGCAATATTGAAACGGGATTAAAGGGCATGGCTTTTCTGGAGTACATAGCTTCAAACTGGCATGCTTGGTTATATGGTCAAAAATATCACCCCAAAAGGAATGTGAATTTCAGGGTATTCTTTGTCTTTTCAGAGCGGGTGACATGTCCTGGGTTTATGCTTACTTATGGCCTTAGGAATTCTCCCATTTGTAGGAGTTCAAATGCCACCTCTACTCATTATGAAAAAAGATTCTCCCCCATTGTATACAAAAAAGGGGTAATCCGTTGCCCCAGACTGTTTTGTCTTAGTCATTTCTTATACGATATTAGCTGTCTGACAGCTACTTCTGCCAGCAAGGACAATTCTGGGAGGGCAAGCCAGCGATGAGTTTCCTGTTTCTGTCTTTTGGTCTGCCACCAATAGACTGACACTGACATCAGCCACCCCAGTATGTGAATAGGGGTTATTAACCTACCTGTGGAACAGAACCCCACATTGGCAGCAGGCAGACTCTATACCACACTGGGTGAGGGTTGTGGAAGGGTCAGTAGGGACTCACAAACTTCTTTATTCTAAGAGCTGCATTTTCTTGATTTGGCCCACCCAGCTACTACAACTCTTTAACTATTTTCCCAAGTTTTGCGGAAGATGGATCTGGCAATTTTTGCTAGTAGTTCAAAAATTTTGTGGGGAAATTGTTCCTTGGGGTGTCTTATGCCATCCAGTCATTTATACATGATTATTCATGAAATGACTTACCAAATAACCCAAAATACATGGAAAAGAATGCCAATCAGCAGAATGAAGGACTCCTGGAAGTAACATACAAAACACACAATCATCACTTTCTCTTTTCTATCCCACTTTAACTACATGTGATGTTCTTGAGTGCTGATTGGGTTCAAACCCACCCTGGATACAGCCCAGGAGGGGGCTGCTGCTAGACTGTAAAACATACTGGGCACAGAGGTGGACATAGGTTTATTGGGGCTTATGAACAGGAAAAGTTTTCTGTTGACAGCCAGCCAGACATTAGTGGCAAAGGAAACAGAAATGCAGGAGACAGTATATGATTTCTGAACAAAGACATTCCATACAGTGTGAGGATAGCAGGAGTCTAACATAATCATTAAAGGGAGCTAAGACCCAAGTTTCAAGTTAGTGTTTAAGACTAGGATACAACCGATGCCATTTTTTACATCTCTAATTACATTCTTCCCCCTCCAGGGAGAATATTTACTCACCTGACCTTTGTCCTTAGCTAAAGTAGGTCTGTTATGGGCTTTTAGGTGGTGGCCCTGGCATTGGCCACCACAATTGCATATATCAGGCTATTCTCCTCAATTTCTGCTTTACTTGATGAGAATATTTAATACAATAGACCAAACATTAGCAAGCTTCAGGTTATAAGAAGCTTTCATCCAATCAGTGGATGAAAAAAGCAAAGATTAAATATTGAGAAGTTTTGTACCAGTCAGGGTATAATCAGGAGACAGAATCCACAGCAATTAATCACATACGGAAAAATCAATATTAAGATTTATTAATTAGAAAAATATGGTCAGCAACTAAAAGTGTTAAGAGGACCCTTAGGAATACAGAAACGGCAAATGAAAGAAATAGGCCTGGGACAGATTAAACAAGGGAGAAGCTAACAACTTGGAAGTGGATCCTTCTCCAAGGCTAAATTCAGACCTCATTAGTGAAGAAGTGGCTGTCTCAAGTACACACAGTCTCCAGTGGTGAGAAAGCTTGATGGAGAGCACAGGCTGCAGCTGATCCACTGGAAATGAACAGCTGGTGGTAAAGAAACTCAGTGGAAGGTTCTGGCAGACAAGAGTTGGCCTTATTGATCAATGAAGTGAGTGTGGATGCCACACTATAAGAAAACAGCCTAATAGAACTAGCAAGAAATGCCCCTTCTTGCTATGGACTTCTATTGACAAAGCCTAACATTATGTAATCTGGAAAAGGAAAATATAGGGACCAACTATGTTATCTCAACAAAGCAAGGCAAAGAAGTGTGGATCAGGTGCCAAGAGACAATGAACGTCACTATCAACCCCTTTGACTACTCAGATGTCATATGTACCCTTCCTTGTACGTATAAACATATAACACAACAGTTAAACACCTTTATGTTTTTGCCTAAAAAGATGAAAGCTCTTACCCTTTCTTTCAAATGAGAACAAACACCTTCCAAATGGTCATTTTATCTATCACTGATCATCTTCAGTTGTTGTTCCACTGGAAATTTTGTTACTTAAAGATGAATTTTTAAAGTTAACTGCCAATGAGGATGAATCCTTTTCTCCTCCATGATGCAAGAGATCCAATGTAACCAATCTGCAATCAGGGAGCTGGCTGTTCCTCATGGAGAATTGTGCCACATTGGGGATTAAGCATTTGTCTCTGCTGTTGGAAGATTTGGCACTCAGGAGTAGGGGTAGTCAGGTCACCTTTGGTAAGGAGAAGCCCATGTTGTATCTCAAGCAAGTCCTCCATTTATATCACCATGGCCACTTTGCTTATGGTCCATGAAACAGTACTGTGATGCTGGGGAAAGAGGCTTACCGAATGCACAGAGCACATTATTCATCCACCTAATTATTGCCAGCCTCCTCTGCAGAGGTATTCAGTGGAAGACATTTTGGTAGGCAGCCTTCTGAGTTGGTTCTCAGTGATCCTTACTTCCTGGTGTTCGTGCCCTGTGTAATCCCTCACCCCTGAGTGTGAGCTGGAGCAGTGACTTGTATCTAGTAAATAAACATGAAAACAGGGATGGAATATCACTTCCAAGACTAGGTTATAAAACACTGTGACTTCTGTCTGGTAGTCTCTCTTCCTCTTCTTGCATGCTTGCTGATGACAAGCACTTTCTGTAAAGGAATGAAGGTCAGCCTTTGGCCAATAGCCAGTGAGAAATTACAACCTTCAGTCCAGCAGCCCTTGAGAAATGTAATCTTGCCATCCATGTGAGTGAGCCTGAACCTGAGTGGATCCTTTCCCAGCTGAGACTTCACTTGAGACAAAAGCCCTGGCTGGTGCCCCAGTTGCAGCCTTGCCTTCTGTGAATTTGTGAAACGGAGGATGCAGCTAAGCCTCTACAGGATTGTTTTAAGTCAATAAATTGGAGGTAGGGGTTAATTAGTTTTCACAGCAATAGATAACTGCAACTGACACAAACATCTTCACTGTCTATGTTTATTTCAAGAGATAGCTGAGAAATCAGAGAGTTAGGATTATATTTCACTATCATATTTTAAAAGCCTACTTTTAATTATTTGGCCATGATTTATGTTACAGGATACAAATAGTCTCTTTATCTCTAAGAAGCTTACATATACTAGGATCAGAAATCTAATTCTCTGGTACTATAAAGATGAATAATTTTGATCCCTCCACCTACTAATTTTCTTTCTGAGATATATGATTAATGCTACCAAGTGTTGATCTTTGATAGGCTACTTTATCTATTCCCATATCTTTGGGTATTGTCTATAGGAGAAGATCCTCCAAATCCTTATCGTCTCCTCAGAATTCTCTTCTGACTTCCAGGCTCAAATTTCCAATCTTCTTTTGAAAACTTCACCAGGAACTTCTCCATCACAAATTTTACAAGTCTCAAATAATCCCTTACCTCTCTTTTACTCACCATCCACTGCCTTCAACTTCCAGCTGTTTCTGATCACATAGTTCCTTTCTCTCTCTTTTTTCCTATCATTAAAAATAGCAAAAAGTAGTAAAAAGACCATCTTCTTCCTTGCCTTTTAGTGTAGAGATGTCAAAATTACTCTCATTCATCCAGTGCATGTGATTAATCATTAAGTTGTAATGGAAGGAGAATCAGCACATCTTTAGCACTGATATCCTACTTTAAGCTTTGGTTCTGACCCACTCATCTTTCTCTTAGATGAGTGAAATTGTCTCTGTCTCTGAATTCAACCTCCTTACAATTCTTAGAGCTATTTTCTCACATAAGGTATGTCAACGGGCTCCCATTACCCATTGCCTTCAATTCAAACATCCCAGCATTACAAATTCAAGACTGCCCAAGACCGAGCTCATTTGAACTTCCAGTCTCTTTGTAGTCCCATATCTCAACTACTCCCGTGGACCCATGTCTCAACTAGAGTGGGCTGATTGCTGTGGAAAACCATGTGCTCTCATGTCTTCATTCTTTTGCTCATGCTCTCTCTGTGACCTGGACAGCCCTTCTCTTCATTTTATACAGCCTTCAATGATTAGCTAAAATGCTGCAACCTCAGTGAAGCCTTCCCTAATTTCTCCCAATTGGCCAGAATAATTCCTTTCCTTATTCATTTTATTTTTTGTTTTGAAAACTAACATATATAAAAGCAATAAAATTCAAAGCACACCACAATGATTAGTCGTAGAACAGATTTCAAAGTTTGATATGGGTTACAGTTCCCTAATTTTAGGTTTTTCCTTCTAGCTGTGCCAAGACACTGGAGACTGAAAGAAATATCCATGTAATGATTCAGCAATCATACTCATTGTTAAATCCTATCTTCTCTGTTATAACTCCACATTATCCTTTGATCTTTCACCCAATATTAGGGGTATTTGTGCTATGCCCATTCTAACTTTTTCGTGTTGGAAAGGGCTGTCAATAATATGGGATAGGGAGTTGAAACTAGTTGATGCTCTGGAAAGGCTGGTCTCTCTGGGTTTCAAGACTTATCTGGTCCAGGGACCCATCTAGAGGTTGTAGGTTTCTGGAAAGTAACCATAGTGCATGAAACCTTTGTAGAATCTCAGATAAAGCTCTAGGTGTTCTTTAGTCTTGGCAGGAATGGTTTTCGTTGGGATTTGGCAAACCATGATAAATAACAACATCTAGCTAAAGTTTGTGTAAGAGTAGCCTTCAGAATAGTCTCTCAACTCTATTTGAACTCTCTCAGCCACTAATTCCTTATTTAGAACAATTCCTTTTTATGGACTTCCACAAGACTTTGCCTGAATGGTATTTGCTTTTATGCAACACTTTATTCTGCTTTGCATTTTCTAAAGTATGTTCTGAAGAATACCAGGCCTTTGAAAGCATCCATATAAAGAGGAGTTCTTAGGTGAAGTAAATCTAGAAAATTTTGTCTACTCTTACTTGCCTTCAAGTTTCCTGATTTATATGAACACACCAAAGATTCTGAGAGGACCTGCAATAGCAAACTGACTCAGCCTTAACTTACCTTGGTTTACAGTTATCCCTTTATTGTCTGATATTATCTTGCCCTATACAACACCTGCTTTCTCAATGTCATACTTCTTAGTACCTTATTCCTTGCTTACACATGATGAGTACTTGATGATTGCTGGATGTGCTCTACATTCCTTCATAGATGAAGCAGAGTCTTAAACAATGTGTCCTCTAGTTAACTGCTGGAACTTTAACCAGGCCATCAGGAACTAAAGGAATAAATTATCAAACTCAGAGGGAGCTGACTTAGAAATTAGAAATGCTTGAGGCCACTATTAGTGAATGAAATGAAGAAGATGAATCTATTTCACCACAGGATTTTCAGGGGACAATTATGAATTCTTAAAAATATTCTCACTAGTATGGTGAAATAAATATACAAATGATAAGAAACCCAATATTCAAATTAAATAGATTATTAGTTCTACTGAACCAAGTGTTGCTGACCCAGCTCTGTTAGAGAAGCACCAAACTTCCTATAGATGGTTGTGGCCTATACTGAATTATAGTTATGCACAATCTGGATGTTTTGGTTGGTAGTTGCAAAGTTAACACAGGCACTGTATTCCAGGAATTTAATTCTACTATTATGTGAGTCAGTGTGCTACTGATCTACCTACTAATATGCTGAAGAGGAATTCGGTTTTTATACTGAGATTTGATTTATAAACTTAGTGACCATTTCGGTCTGATCATGTTTTCCTTAGTGACCATTTTGCTCTGATCATGTTTTCCTTCAGTATACCCCTCAGCAGAAGGGTGTACGCAGAAGTCATGCAAAAGTCAGAAAATGCTGTCAGCTGTTCAGTGCCATCCAAATCATTTCATTTTGAAACCGTAATAAAAAAAGCCACTCTAAGTGGCTTTATTCCCCCCTACAAATGAACACAGATAAATGTTGCAACTTATTTTATTAAGTGAAATGTCTTCCAAAGAACATCTGTGTAAACAAAGCAGCATTATGCATAACTTTTGGCCTGTCGCTTTTGGGCCGGCAGTATCTTCATTGCCCATTTCTCAAGTCTTGATGTTTTTGGCACACAGGGCTCCAACATGAAGACATACATATTTTGTGATATTTTGACCAATTTGTATTCACCATTCTGTCTTTCCAAGCTGTAAAAATAAACTAGAACCAGAGTTGTTTCTTTCATCTTGTTCAGCCTCAAATTTAGATTTTCTAAGTGAAACATGATTTATTAACATTATAGAAAAATAACTGTTGACTATATGGAACCAATTTCTCAAAAATATCCAAAGCAGAAGCTGATTTGTATAAATTGGAAAAGGTCATTTCCTTATAATTGAGAAACTACTTCATGCTGACGTTATTGGCAGGAATTTGTTATTAGGTTTAAGACATTACGTGAACGTAGAAGATTAGCTTTCAGAAGAATGACTCTTAAATTTCTCAAAGAAAGTGTCTGATCTGAGAATAGCTGATTACTTAATGAACTTCTTTTTCCTAGGGCTCTAATAGAAGAAATGGCTTAGATTTAGTGAAAATTGTAATATCTACACAGGGATATTTCATATTTGAATCTGAATGCTGACTTGGTCCTGAAATGAAAGATAATACAGCAATTAGAGGAATTTAACTTTGACATTTATTGATTGATCATTAAATTTTAAATTTTTCTTTTAGGATTTACATCTTGGCTTATCATCCCAGTATAGTAAAATCAATGAACAGAAATAACAATATAAATGATCTGTCCTGTCTTCTCATATATCTCACATAAGTTTACTGTGTTTTGTAACAACTCATTAACTTAATCACACTTACAGATTTCTGCAAAACGCTTTTCAATTGTGTTTTTCTTTGCACTTTCTGTGAAGCAGAATTGAATGCCTTGACAAAATGTATGTATTGGACTTGAAATGTACTATTTTTTCTTGGATTTTCCTATTAGCCTTATTATACAGCAGTCATCTAATTTGACAGCTTGCATATGTGTCCTAAAAATCATTAGTCATCAAACAAAACATATCTGGGAAAAGTGCAAGATCCCCAACTGAACTCTTAATGCTTTACTTTTGCATATGAAGAAACAGCAAGATAGAGACCATTTCATTAAATCATCCCCAAGAAATGGCATGGTGGCTTGAATGAGAAAGAAGACATGCTTTCCAGTACTGGGTCTGCACTAATATGTCACCCTGGATAAATAATTTAAATTTGCCTTGGTTTCTTCTTATAATACTATTAATAAGAGCAAATAATGAATGCTGGGAGGCTGGGCCAAGATGGCGGCTTAGTAAGGTACGTGCGTCTTAGTTCCTCCTCCAGAGCAACTACTAGGTGAACAGAAACAGTGCAGAACAGCTCCTGGGGCCACAGCAGGGAATGGACACACAGCGTACCCCAGTCTGGACTGGCTAGTCTGACTGCGAGACTCGGCTGCGGTGAGATCCCCCAGCGGCGCGCGATTTCCCGAGCAGCGGCAGCTGTGGCGGCCGGAGCTCCTCCCTCCCTCCTTCCCAGGCCGGCTGAGAGTCTCGGAGAGGCAAGTTTCCCAAGCCGCGGCGGCCAGCGCCCCTCTTTTGCGGGCGGCTTCCTGGACCGGCTACGAGTCTCGGATCAGAGGGCTACCCAAGCTGCGGTGGCCCTCCCCCGCGGGCGGCTTCCTTGTCTGGTGGCGAATTCCCCAGGCTGTGGTGGCCTGTGACTGACGCCCCTCCCCCACGGGCGACTTCCTGGTCCGGTGGCGAATTCCGCGGGCCCACTGCGGGCCGGCGACTGACACCCCTCCAGGGAGAGGAGGGAATTTCCTACAGTGGCAGGGACTGGGTCCAACCAAACACCAATAGGGGAATTAATAAAGGAGCCACAGGGTCCCCTCAAGCCCCGGCGGCTGACGCCCCCACCATGCGCGGCCCCCCGAACCAACTGAGAGAATTGGATAGGAAATCCCCAGGCCGAGGAGATCGGTGACCAGGGGGATCCCTTCCAAACACGTGAGACAAACATGTGCCACGAGCGCCACCTACTGGGCAGGATAAGAAAAACAGAACCCAGAGATTTCACAGAAAAATCTTACAACCTTGTTAGGTCCCACACCCAAGGAAATCTGACTAAATGCCCAGACGCCAGCAGCAGAAGATAACGGTCCACGCTCAGAAGATTGAGAATATGGCCCAGTCAAAGGAACAAACCAATAGTTCAAATGAGATACAAGAGCTGAGACAACTAATGCTGAATAAACAAACAGAAATGGAAAACCTCTTCAAAAATGAAATCGATAAACTGAGGGAGGACATGAAGAAGACATGGGCTGAACAAAAATAAGAAATAGAAAAACTGAAAAAACAAATCACAGAACTTATGGAAGTGAAGGATAAAGTAGAAAAGATGGAAAAAACAATGGATACCGACAATGATAGATTTAAAGAGACAGAAGATAGAATTAGCGATTTGGAGGATGGAACATCTGAATTCCAAAAAGAAACAGAAACTATCGGGAAAAGAATGGAAAAATTTGAAAAGGGTATCAGGGAACTCAAGGACAATATGAACCGCACAAATATACGTGTTGTGGGTGTCCCAGAAGGAGAAGAAAAAGGAAAAGGAGGAGAAAAACTAATGGAAGAAATTATCACTGAAAATTTCCCAACTCTTATGAAAGACCTAAAATTACAGATCCAAGAAGTGCAGCGCACCCCAAAGAGATTAGACCCAAATAGGCGTTCTCCAAGACACTTACTAGTTAGAATGTCAGAGGTCAAAGAGAAAGAGAGGATCTTGAAAGCAGCAAGAGAAAAAAAATCCATCATATACAAGGGAAACCCAATAAGACTATGTGTAGATTTCTCAGCAGAAACCATGGAAGCTAGAAAACAGTGGGATGATATATTTAAATTACTAAAAGAGAAAAACTGCCAACCAAGACTCCTATATCCAGCAAAATTGTCCTTCAAAAATGAGGGAGAAATTAAAACATTCTCAGACAAAAAGTCACTGAGAGAATTTGTGACCAAGAGACCAGCTCTGCAAGAAATACTAAAGGGAGCACTAGAGTCAGATACAAAAAGACAGAAGAGAGAGGTATGGAGAAGAGTGTAGAAAGAAGGAAAGTCAGATATGATATATATAATACAAAAGGCAAAATGGTAGAGGAAAATATTATCCAAACAGTAATAACACTAAATGTTAATGGACTGAATTTCCCAATCAAAAGACATAGATTGGCAGAATGGATTAAAAAACAGGATCCTTCTATATGCTGTCTACAGGAAACACATCTTAGACCCAAAGATAAACATAGGTTGAAAGTGAAAGGTTGGGAAAAGATATTTCACGCAAATAACAACCAGAAAAGAGCAGGAGTGGCTATACTAATATCCAACAAATTAGACTTCAAATGTAAAACAGTTAAAAGAGACGAAGAAGGACACAATACACTAATAAAAAGAACAATTAAACAAGAAGACATAGCATTCATAAATATTTACGCACCGAACCAGAATGCCCCAAAATACGTGAGGAATACACTGCAAACACTGAAAAGGGAAATAGACCCATATACCATAAGAGTTGGAGACTTCAATTCACCACTCTCATCAATGGACAGAACATCTAGACAGAGGATCAATAAAGAAATAGAGAATCTGAATATTACTATAAATGAGCTAGACTTAACAGACATTTATAGGACATTAAATCCCACAACAGCAGGATATACCTTTTTCTCAAGTACTCATGGATCATTCTCAAAGATAGACCATATGCTGGGTCACAAAGCAAGTCTTAACAAATTTAAAAAGATTGAAATCATACACAACACTTTCTTGGATCATAAAGGAATGAAGTTGGAAATCAATAATAGGCGGAGTGCCAGAAAATTCACAAATACGTGGAGGCTCAACAACACACTCTTAAACAATGAATGGGTCAAAGAAGAAAGTGCTAGAGAAATTAGTAAATACCTCGAGGCGAATGAAAATGAAAACACAACATATCAAAACTTATGGGACGCAGCAAAGGCAGTGCTAAGAGGGAAATTTATTGCCCTAAATGCCTATATCAGAAAAGAAGAAAAGGCAAAAATGCAGGAATTAACTGTCCACTTGGAAGAACTGGAGAAAGAACAGCAAACTAATCCCAAAGCAAGCAAAAGGAAAAAAATAACAAAGATTAGAGCAGAAATAAATGAAATTGAAAACATGAAAACAATAGAGAAAATCAATAAGGCCAGAAGTTGGTTCTATGAGAAAATCAATAAGATTGATGGGCCCTTAGCAAGATTGACAAAAAGAAGAAGAGAGAGGATGCAAATAAATAAGATCAGAAATGGAAGAGGAGACATAACTACTGACCTTTCAGAAATAAAGGAGGTAATAACAGGATACTATGAACAACTTTACGCTAATAAATACAACAATTTAGAGGAAATGGACGGGTTCCTGGAAAGACATGAACAACCAACTTTGACTCAAGAAGAAATAGATGACCTCAACAAGCCAATCACAAGTAAAGAAATTGAATTAGTCATTCAAAAGCTTCCTAAAAAGAAAAGTCCAGGACCAGACGGCTTCACATGTGAATTCTATCAAACATTCCAGAAAGAATTAGTACCAACTCTCCTCAAACTCTTCAAAAAAATCGAAGCAGAGGGAAAACTACCTAATTCATCTATGAAGCCAATATCACCCTCATACCAAAACCAGGCAAAGATATTACAAAAAAAGAAAACTACAGGCCAATCTCTCTAATGAATATAGATGCAAAAATTCTCAATAAAATTCTAGCAAATCATATCCAACAACACATTAAAAGAATTATACATCATGACCAAGTAGGATTCATCCCAGGTATGCAAGGATGGTTCAACATAAGAAAATCAATTAATGTAATACACCATATCAACAAATCAAAGCAGAAAAATCACATGATCATCTCAATTGATGCAGAGAAGGCATTTGACAAGATTCAACATCCTTTCCTGTTGAAAACACTTCAAAAGATAGGAATACAAGGGAGCTTCCTTAAAATGATAGAGGGAATATATGAAAAACCCACAGCTAATATCATCCTCAATGGGGAAAAATTGAAAAATTTCCCCCTAAGATCAGGAACAAGACAAGGATGTCCACTATCACCACTATTATTCAACATTGTGTTGGAGGTTCTAGCCAGAGCAATTAGACAAGAAAAAGAAATACAAGGCATCAAAATTGGAAAGGAAGAAGTAAAACTATCACTGTTTGCAGACGATATGATACTATACATCGAAAACCCAGAAAAATCCATAACAAAACTACTAGAGCTAATAAATGAGTACGGCAAAGTAGCAGGTTACAAGATCAACATTCAGAAATCTGTAGCATTTCTATACACTAGCAATGAACAAGCGGGGGGGAAATCAAGAAACGAATCCCATTTACAATTGCAACTAAAAGAATAAAATACCTAGGAATAAATTTAACTAAAGAGACAAAAAACCTATATAAAGAAAACTACAAAAAACTGCTAAAAGAAATCACAGAAGACCTAAATAGATGGACGGGCATACCGTGTTCATGGATTGGAAGACTAAATATAGTTAAGATGTCAATCCTACCTAAATTGATTTACAGATTCAATGCAATACCAATCAAAATCCCAACAACTTATTTTTCAGAAATAGAAAAACCAATAAGCAAATTTATCTGGAAGGGCAGGGTGCTCCGAATTGTTAAAAACATCTTGAGGAAAAAAAACGAAGTTGGAGGTCTTGCACTGCCGGACTTTAAGGCATATTATGAAGCCACAGTGGGCAAAACAGCATGGTATTGGCATAAAGATAGATATATCAACCAATGGAATCGAATAGAGTGCTCAGATATAGACCCTCTCATCTACGGACATTTGATCTTTGATAAGGCAGTCAAGCCAACTCACCTGGGACAGAACAGTCTCTTCAATAAATGGTGCCTAGAGAACTGGATATCCATATGCAAAAGAATGAAAGAAGACCCATATCTCACACCCTACACAAAAGTTAACTCAAAATGGATCAAAGATCTAAACACTAGGTCTACGACCATAAAACAGTTAGAGGAAAATGTAGGGAGATATCTTATGAATCTTACAATTGGAGGCAGTTTTATGGACCTTAAACCTAAAGCAAGAGCACTGAAGAAGGAAATAAATAAATGGGAACTTCTCAAAATTAAACACTTTTGTGCATCAAAGAACTTCATCAAGAAAGTAGAAAGACAGCCTACACAGTGGGAAACAATATTTGGAAATGACATATCAAATAAAGGTCTAGTATCCAGAATTTATAAAGAGATTGTTCAACTCAACAACAAAAAGACAGCCAATCCAATTACAAAATGGGAAAAAGACTTGAATAGACACCTCTCAGAAGAGGAAATACAAATGGCCAAAAGGCACATGAAGAGATGCTCAATGTCCCTAGCCATTAGAGAAATGCAAATCAAAACCACAATGAGATATCATCTCACACCCACCAGAATGGCCATTATCAACAAAACAGACAATGACAAATGCTGGAGAGGATGCGGTGAAAGAGGCACACGTATCCACTGTTGGTGGGAATGTCAAATGGTACAACCACTGTGGAAGGCAGTTTGGCAGTTCCTCAAAAAGCTGAATATAGAATTGCCATACGACCCAGCAATACCATTGCTGGGAATCTACTCAAAGGACTTAAGGGCAAAGACACAAACGGACATTTGCACACCAATGTTTATAGCAGCGTTATTTACAATTGCAAAGAGATGGAAACAGCCAAAATGTCCATCAACAGACAAGTGGCTAAACAAACTGTGGTATATACATATGATGGAATATTATGCAGCTTTAAGACAGGATAAACTTATGAAGCATGTAATAACATGGATGGACCTAGAGAACATTATGCTGAGTGAGTCTAGCCAAAAACTAAAAGACAAATACTGTATGGTCCCAATGATGTGAATCGACATTCGAGAATAAACTTGGAATATGTCATTGGTAACAGAGTTCAGCAGAAGTTAGAAACAGGGTAAGATAATGGGTATTTGGAGCTGATGGGATACAGACTGTGCAACAGGACTGGATACAAAAACTCAAAATTGGGCAGCACAATAATACCTAATTGTAAAGTAATCATGTTAAAACACTGAATGAAGCTGCATCCGAGCTATAGGTTTTTGTTTTGTTTTGTTTTGTTTTTACTATTATTACTTTTATTTTTTTCTCTATATTAACATTCTATATCTTTTTCGGTTGTGTTTCTAGTTCTTCTAAACCGATGCAAATGTACTAAGAAACGATGATCATGCATCTATGTGATGATGTTAAGAATTACTGATTGCATATGTAGAATGGTATGATTTCTAAATGTTGGGTTAATTTCTTTTTTTCCGTTAATTAATAATAAAAAAAAAAACTACCCCTTATCGGTAGGGTTTAACAAATGAATATGATTGCTGAATCATTAAATTGATATTTCTTTTAGTATACAGTATCTTAGAGCAGCTGAAAGTAAAAACCTGAAATTGTGGAATTGTAACCTATATCAAACTCTGAAATCTGTTCATCAACTAAGTGTTGTACTGTGTTCTAAAATTTATTGCTTTTTTGTATATATGTTATTTTTCACAAAAAAAAATTCAACTGTGATGATAAAAAAATAATAATAAAAAAATAATAATGAATGCCTACTATTTCCAACCCACTATTCCGAACACTTTATATTATGTGAATATATATATAAGTGAATTATGCAAGATTATGAATATATAATATAAGTGAATTATGCAAAATTTCATAACTAGTAAGCGGTGAAGGAAGACTTTACATCCCTCCCTATCAATGGCAGGAAGAAACGTGATTGACAAAAGAAAGTAATGGACAAACTGAAGAGTATCCTAGTCAAAGGGATAAGTAGGTGCTAAGGTCTGGAGGCAGAAATAAGTTTTAAATGTTTGAAGTACCAAAAAAAAAAAAAGACTCTATATAAACATATACTTTTGTTAAGAAAAGGGGAAAAATGGTAGAAGATAGAGTTGCTATGAATATTTGTATGAGCATATACTTCCTATTCTTTTAAAAATCCATCTAAGAGGAGGATGGGTGGATCACACAGTCGATATACATTTAATTTTTTAAGAAACCATCAAACTGTTTTCCAAAGTATCTTTACCATTTTACATTCCTACCAACAGTTTATGAGAGTTCAGTTTCCCCAATCTCCTTTCCAATACTTGGTGTTATCAGCCTTTTAAAGTTTATCCATTGTCATGCGTGTTGCAAAATCTTGTAGAGGTTTAAATTTGCTTTTGCCTAATGATCAATGATCAGTGTCTTTTCATGTGCTTATTTGCCATCTAACATCTTTGGTGAAGTATCTATTTAAATCTTTTATTGTTTTTTTATTTGGGTTGTTTGTTATTTTAAATTTTGAGACTTCTTTATGTATTCTGGATAAAAATCCTCTATTATATATTAGGTTTACAAACATTTTATCTTAATCTATTGCTTATTTTTTTTCATTCTCTTTAAAAGTAGTTTTTTGTTTTTTGGAAGAGCAGAGGTTTTAGTTTCATGAAATTCAATTTATTAAGTTGTTCTTTTATGGATTGTGCTTTTGGTATAATATTTAAGAAATGAGCCTAAGGACACAACGATTTTCTTATGTTTTCTTCTTATGTAATTTTAGATATTTACATTTAGGTGTATGGTCCATTTTGAATAATTTTTTTAATAAGATGCCAAGAATATATTAAAGTGTATTGTTTTTTGAAAATTCATATCCAATTGTTCCAGCATGATTTGTTAAAAAGTTTATCCATTTTCCACTGAATCACTCTTGATTTTTTGTTGAAAAGCAATTGTCCATGTATGTATTGGTTTATTTTGAACTCTCCATTCTGTTCTATTGATCTATGTGTCTGTCTTTATATCAATACCATGCTACCTTGATTACTGTATATTTATAATAGCTTTTGAAATGAGATAGTGTCAGTTTTCCAAATTTGTTTTTCTTCTGCAAAGTTGTTTGGGGAATTATTTTAGATCCTTTATGTTTCCAGTGAATTTTAAATCAGTATGTCAATTTCCACACACACACACACACACACATACACACACACACACAAATGCCTGCTAGGATTTTGAGCAGGACTGTACTGAATATATATATTAATTTGTGAAGAATTTACCTTTTAATGATATTGAGTCTTTATACCCAGGAATGATGTTTCTTCATTTATTTAGTTCTTCTTTCACTTCTTTTGGCCATATGCTACAATTTTCTGTGTACAAGTCTTTCATACCTTTTCCCAGATTTCTTCCTAAGTATTTCATATTGTTTAATACTCTTGTAAATGGTATTTTATAAATTCATTTTTCTGATCACACATTCTTAATATATGAAAATGCAATAGATTTTAAAAATTTATTTTGTATACTACAAACTTGCTAAACTCACTTACCTGTTCTAGTAGCAAATTTGAAGTTTCCATTGGATTTTCTTCATAAACAATTATGGTGTCTCCAAATAAAGACAGCTTTACTTCTTTCTTTTCAAATTGGATGTCTTTTAGTTTCTTTTCTTTCCTTATTGCACTGACTAAAACTGCCTGTAAAATGTTGAATGGATGTGTTGAGAGAAGACTTGCAGCTGATTTTACAGGGAAAGCCTTCAGTCTTTCCCTTATTAGATATGATGCTTTAGTTATAGGGTTTTGCAAATTCCCATTATCAAGTTGCAAAAGTTCGCTTATATTCCTACTTCACTGAGGAATTTTATCAGAAATGGATAATGAATTGCACACAATGCTTTTTCTGTGTTTTAAAAGATGGTTATATGGTTTTACTTTCTTATTTTTTTAATATGGTGAATTGAATTGATTGATTTTAGGATGTTATACCAATTTTCATTCTAGGAATAATGTGCTTGTTCCTGAAGTATCATTTTTTATATATTGTTGGATTTAATTTGCTAAAATTCTGTTTAGAATTTTGTTTCTATGTTCCTGTGAGTCTGTATTTTTTTTTTTTTTATAATGTCTTTGACTGGTTTTGGTATCCAAGTAATGCTTACCTCATAGAAAATTAGGAAATAGTCATTCCTATTGGAAAAAAGTCATTCTTACTCGAAAAATGTAAAACTGAAAACAACTGTTTGAAGGCTCTGGATGAAAGGAAATCAAGATTTGGGGGTGGGGGTGGGGAGGGCAGATTGAAACACAGAGTAAAAACGGTGGGAAGTACAGAAAAGAACATTAAGGTCTAACAGTCATGTAATTGGAATCCCAGGAGGAGCAAAGTCAGAAAATGAGGAAGAAGTAACACTTGAAGAGAGAATGCTTGAAATTTTTCTAAAGTTGAAAAAAAATCAAATCAAATATTTAAGAAGCTCTACAAAAATTGATAAATTGAAAGAAAATCACTCCCAGCTCACAAGTAACAACCTAGAATTTGATATCCAGTGAAATATCCCTTAAAAACTCAGAGAGAGATAAATTGCAGATCAGAGCTAACAACAACAGTAAGAGTTCATCAGCAGCAGAAGTCCAGTTAACAAAATATTAAGAGCCTTCTTTAATTATAAGGAAAATGGTGCCAGATGGATGCCTAACTATTTGGGAAGGAATCAGGAGACCACAAGGAGAAATACGTGGGTGAAAACAAAAGCATATCGTCTATTTAAAACAATAGCACTAATGTTTTGTGGGGATTTAAAATATATGTATAATGAGAATACATTTTAACAGTAGCACAAAAGAGGGGAGCAACAAATGAAGTTTAAAGTGTCTAAATGTCTTTACACTGTCTAGGAGGTTGTAAATGTAACAAAAATTAAGGTAGTCATTAAAAAGTTAAGATGCTTATTGTAATCCATAGGATACATATGAAAGAATAATAAAATTATGTAGAACTAATTAATGGAGTGGGGAAATCGAATAATAATAAAATTTATAAGTAATCTGAAAGAATGCAAGAAAGAAAAGAGGGATTGCAATTAAGACAGGAAAAATGGAGAACAAATAGTAATATAGTAGATGTTAACCCACATATTATTTGTAATTACCTTAAATATATTATTTGAAACAAATTAGTTCAACAGGAAAATATAAAATCTTAAATTTGTGTGCACCTAGAAAAAAACAGCATCAAATTATGTAGCAAAAATTGGGAGAACTAAAATATATAGACAAATCCACAGTCACTGATTGAAGTCTTAAGCACATCTCTCTCAAAAACTAATAAAACAGTCAGATAAATTTGACTGGCTGCCATACATAGAGTTATGCAACCAATAAATGCAGAACACATTCTTTTCAAGTGTACATGAAACAATTAGAAAGATAACTATATATTGGGCAATAAGTTTTAACAAATACCAGTAATTTGAAATCATATTGAGTATGTCCTCGTCTACAGTGTAAATGAGCTAAAAATTAATAATAAAAAATCTAGAAAATCTCCAAATATTTGAAAATTAGGCTATTAAATACATCGTGATGTATTCACACACAAAGACATATGTGTTTTGTTTCACTTAACATTATATGGTAATTTTCCTTATAGTTTTATGTATGGACACAGCCCAAGACTCTCCTGTCATTTCTTTCTCATAAACAAGAGACTTCAGGGCAGCCAAATCTATGTAGATCCAAGCAAAAGAGAAGCTAAAGGAAATCTTTCATATTTCTACCTCTACAGGTTTCTTTTCTTCGCTATTACCAGTCTTCTCAGATCTTAGGTGTTCTCTTCTAAAATGCACCATAAGAAGACAAAAATGCACTTTTTTTGAGCTTTTGGATGCCCCTGTAGAAATGTATTAGAGGGAAGCAGGACGGAATAAGGTGTTTTAATAATTTGCTGGCTCTCCCAGAGGGAAGGCGGAGGAAGAAAACAGAATATAGAACTAACATTTAGTTTATTTCATTCCATCTTCAAAGGAGCTGGAGAGGAGACTAAAAGTATTATCCCCATATAGAGAAAGAATCCAAAATTCAGTGAAATAGGAACATTAGCCTTTAGGTCTGCGTCCTGTTCCCGAAAAACCTGCTCAGGTCTGCAGGGCAGTGTCTCAGGAAGGGGAGAGTCAAAAGGGATGTCCAAGAACTCACAACATTTTAGGAAACGTAAGTTGTAATGGCTCCCTAAAAAGCTTTCAGAAGCAGTTCATCTTTACTAATCAAGTCATAACTTAACATATATATTTTTAGAAAGCATGAAAGTGTCTCAAGCTATGAACCATTATTTGACACTGACAATCTTATAACCCTATACAGGCCAGACTATCAGGGCATGTGATTTGCATTTTTAAATTGTATTTATATTTTCCATCTGTATAGCCACCGGGTGTGCATGTATTTTCAACTTTAAAAATTACAACATTTGGGGTACGATGTTTAAAAAAATGAGAGCCTCAACTGCATTATTCTCCTGTTTAAATAGACCAATAAGACCCTAACTTTGCATGTCTTAAATTCAACACTTAAAACAAGAGAGTTGTTCATTGTTTCAGATGGAGTGAGGTCACACCACGGGAAGGAAAGAAAAACATATTTTTAGGAATGCTGTTCACCCTGATTCCACCGCTGCTGTCCTTGGGGTGTGCACCCGCGCCGGTCAGCGCAAAGCTGTCGCGGCTGCGCGATCCCAGCTCCTCTAGGAGCGCGGGCGGGATCCACCGAGGCGCCAGCAGCAGCCCGGGGCACACGCGGCAGGCAGAGGTCAGGCTCTCGTGGCGTGTGTCTCCGCTGTGGATGTCGTGTCTCTCCGTCACTGGCGGGCTTCGCTACTGACACTTCAGGAAGGGCAGACAGATCTTCCGGACCAGCCGGGTAAAGCCAGGATGGCTTTTGAGTTTGCTGTTCTCTAGGGCGCACGGAATCCAGGGTGTCTGAAGCTCGCTGCCGCGAAATAGTTGGGGTGATTCGGGTCTTCAAGGGGTGTCCTAAAGCCAGGGATACAGGCTTGCATTTTTCCCTAAAAAAGGTAAGGGGACTCGTCTCTCTCTGGCACTTCGTTTGATGAATGCCACGGGTTGGAATGGAACTCAACAGGTAGCCCAGAGAGATTGCGTGGGGGTGGGTTTGGGGCACCGCCCCTCTTTCCAAAGCTGCAAGTCGTCTAGCCTAACCTGTACTTTCCATCCCGCTTTTCAGCCCCTGGAGTGGCCGCGACCGGGCGGGTTGCCGAGTGGAAGGAACGCGCCTCTCCGGGAAGGCTGGAGAAGCGCTCCAGGTGCAGTGGCGAGCACCCCGCCAAGGTCCCGGCGCCCAGCCCCTAGAGACATGCCCAACGCGTCGTCCTCCGAGCCCGGCCCCGCCAACGTGACGAGCCCGCCGCCTCTGCCGCCGCCGCTGGCCGTGGCTGTACCGGTGGTGTACGCCGCCATCTGCGCCGTGGGGCTAGCGGGCAACTCCGTGGTGCTGTACGTGCTGCTGCGGGCGCCGCGCATGAAGAGCGTCACCAACCTCTTCATCCTCAACCTGGCCATCGCCGACGAGCTCTTCACACTCGTGCTGCCCATCAACATCGCCGACTTCCTGCTGCGCCAGTGGCCCTTCGGAGAGCTCATGTGCAAGCTCATCGTGGCCATCGACCAGTACAACACCTTCTCCAGCCTCTACTTCCTCACCGTCATGAGCGCCGACCGCTACCTGGTGGTGCTGGCCACCGCCGAGTCGCGCCCGCTGGCCCGCCGCACCTACCGCGCCGCGCGCGCCGTCAGCCTGGCGGTGTGGGGCCTCGCCACGCTCGTGGTACTGCCCTTCGCCGTCTTTGCGCGGCTCGACGACGAGCAGGGCCGGCGCCAGTGCGTGCTGGTCTTCCCGCAGCCGGAGGCCGTCTGGTGGCGGGCCAGCCGCCTCTACACGCTGGTCCTGGGCTTCGCCATCCCGGTGTCCGCCATCTGCAGCCTCTATGCCAGCCTGCTGTGCCGGCTGCGCGCCATACGCCTGGACAGCCAGGCCAAGGCCCTGGACCGCGCCAAGAAGCGGGTGACCGTGCTGGTGGCGGCCATTCTAGCCGTCTGTCTACTCTGCTGGACGCCCTATCACCTGAGCACCGTGGTGGCCCTCACCACCGACCTGCCGCAGACGCCACTTGTCGTCGCCGTCTCTTATTTCATCACCAGCCTCAGCTATGCTAACAGCTGTCTCAACCCCTTTCTCTACGCCTTCCTGGACGAGAACTTCCGCAGGAGCCTCCGCAAGCTGCTGACCTGCCGCGCCTCGGCCTGAGTTCCCGGTCCTCTCCCTGCGGCCGGGACGTCCGAGGAGCAGCGCAGCTCTCCAAAGCCCTGTGCTTCATGCTCCAGGAGAACCGCAGACTGCAGCGGGTGGTCCCCGTCCGCAGCACCAGCCTCTTTGGAAACCTGCTAGAGATGCACCCCAGACTTGCTGAATCCGAAACCAAGGGGAGGCTGATACGTGCCACAGGTGGGGACCGCTGTGGCCAAAAACCACTAGGCTGACCGAGGCGGGTAAGGAGAGAGAAGGCGGGCAGAATTGCCAGGACCCCGCCAGCGCATTGCGACGGAGGCTCTACGTGTGGCCTGCGGCAGGCTGAGCGCAATTGAGCGGACTAGTCCGACCGGGCCGCAGGGTCCCTTCTGCTCCCGCCGGCGTCGGCCATGCGCTCGCCTCTGTTTCAACTCCGATTGCAGCCAGCGACTGTCTTGAACTTTTTCTCAAGCCAGCCCGCAGCGCCTCTGCTCTACTCGCCGGAGGAGGGGGTCAAGGCACCTGATTCCGCGGTCGCCAAGGCCGCGGAGAATGCTGGTTGCCCAGGGCTCCCGGGGAAAGCAGGTCAATAGCAGGGGAAAGCTGGGAGGTCCAGAGGGCGTGTATGTGTATCTTATTCTAACTACTCAGAATAGTGATAAAGAATCCCCGCTCCCTGGCTCCGCGCCGCCTTCTTACTTTGCTTTTGTCATTCCTACCGCTATCCTCACCTGAAATTGCCCCAGCACTCAGACTCTGCACGGACCCTGGCCGGCCGGTTCCGGGAGAATCAGAAGCCTGGAAAAGTCTCCCTCCCGCGCGGCTCTGGCGCCCCCTGGAGGAGGCAGCACCCCGGCCCAGTCCTGATGGATAAACGCTGGGTTTGAATGCAACTGGCTGACTCGTCCTTGACATCTCCAGGGCAACTAGTTCTGGCTTCTTTCGACAAAGACTTCGTTACCCCCACCTCCTTTGCCCCAACCGACCTCTCAAATGATCTGGACCTGTTGGTTGTTATTATTTGTGTGAATATTGTTTTTCAGGACTGGCAACTTTGAAAATGCTGTATGTTCTAACCTCCCACATTGCTATGAGAATCAAATGAGATAAAGATAATGCATTGATTACTACAGTGTTTTAAAAGTTATTTTTCTGTGGTATACACATTCCAAACAGGAGTAAACATTCATGAAAACGTTTCTTTGCTACGGCGGGACTCAACGTTATATACTGAGAAAGAGTGGAAATGTGGCCTGCAGATTTTGTTTACTGAGTTTGATGGGGCTTCCAAATCAACTTATCAATTATTTAGGTTCAACATACCTTTTAAAAATATATGGAAGGGAAAAACTCTCCCCTTTAATTTTGATGAATGAAGATAGCTTCCTTAGCTCTATGATAACTCCTAGCTATCAGTTCAGAAAATGTAAATTTAGAAATCTTCGGCCTTGAGTGGCAAATCATAGTAAATTGCTCAAAATGAAGCTTTTCATCTCCAGTGCACTTTGATTGAGGGACGTCATTGGATTTGAATGCTCCTCTTCTGGAAGTTTCAGAGGCCTCGTGATTCATTTTAGTCACTTTCAAATTTCTGGGAGACGCATCATTGATTCTCTTTGTGACTCACAAAATTATTTTATGAATCCTTTATGCTTTTTCAATATTAAAGTTTTGAGCTTAGTGTAATTTCCGGATTATCTAAGCTGAGGGAGTAAACTGGACATCTGGTTACAAGCAGAACGAGGTGCAATTATCTGGATTCAAAACCTCGTCCGTCTTCATGAACTCAGTAGCTGTGTTTTGACAGCCTCTGGACAAAGATCTTGGGACACTGAGTAATCCATCTGACCTTGATCAGTTGTAGAGCTGTCTACGGAGATGACTGCTGGAAGAGTATGCGGACTGGCATGCTGTCTTGTCCACACGGAGGCATGGTTGGGCATCCTAGAATGTGTGGGTGATTTAATAGGACTCGACAGTTCAATTTCACACTGGCTTTCTAAATCATCCAATAAACTGCTGTATTGTTATTTCTAGGTTGTTGCCCTTCACATTGGCACGTAGGGGTTAATATTGTGTGTCTCAGACTTCCTTTTTTATGTCTTAGGTAACAGGTTGAATAAATATGCAGATAGCTTTACAGAAAGTAGAATTGATTTGCATCATTGTATTGCAAAGGTTTTTACTGTGTTGAATTCTTGCAGTCTTTGTGTAAATTATGTTTTTTTACCAGATCTGAAATTTAAAAATGTCTACTTGATTTTATTTAACTTAGTAGAGTTATGTAATGTATGTGCTCATGCTTTCTCTTGAGACATGCAGAAGCTTTGCTATTCCATAGCAGAGCAGATCAGTTTAAAATAAAAGTTGAAACATCCTGTGTGATAAGTGAGTATTCTATTTACTGAGAGCATATGATCCATAACTCAGGCACCTTAGGGTTTATATATTATTAATTTATTAATACTGCCTTTGTGGAAAAGTTATCTAATGGATAAGCAATGAATCCACAGAAGTATTTGGCAGGATAAGATTAAGAATGAGATACCCCTCCCTTTAATTTGGTTGATTGTGAAAAGGATTTAAAACTGCTGATTACCATAAAGACTAAAACACATGCTGGGCAGAGAAAGGGTGATAGGCTTTTATCATATAATCGCCAACCCCACTTCTTGAGTATTTGAGCAGCTGTTTTGGGAGTGAGAAGGGAAGAGAAATTGCTTGTCAGCACCCACTTACCTCCTTCTGCTAGTGAAGTACATATACATGGCACAAATATGTGCAACGTAGAGGGTCTCACCTGGAAATGTCTTTTGTGTAAAAAGAAAAATGTCCTTTGTGTAAAAGTGAGCTTTGTGTAAACCCTCCTCTCCTTTTATCCACAGGTGGGGACCACCACCGTCACCAATGTCCCACCATGAGTGATAAACATCATAGAATGTTATGTTAAAGAAAAAAAACATAGAATTCTATACACAATTGTCCTTTATTAGGGCAAAGTTAGGGCCAGCACTTCGGTCCCCACTGAACATGAAAAGAAAGTGAGATGCATGGAAGTAGCTTCACCTGGCCAGGGTCTCAAAAGACCCATCACAGCCATCTGGATTTCTGCTGTAGGAATAGTCGCGTCTTTCTCCAGCAAATAATAAATTAGTTGCAACGTATAATTTGGAAACATTAGATTATAAAAGACAGATATCTTTGAAATATTGAGCGGATTAAGCACGGTAAACCTACTACTAAGTCCTGTGAGATAAAGAGAGCTAGGATTTAATAATAGAACTTCAATCCTCACTTAAAGTCTTGGAAGGCATATGGGGTTGTTAAAAATTATCTGAGAATAAGAATTCCTTGAGCAGGGCTGGCCGCCCTGCTGAATCTCAATGGCACCATATGCTGGGCAAATCTCCAGTCCTGCTCCAGGCTGCACCATTTATGTGGAATGGAGTGTTAATGGCACCTCTATTTACACAGAACAGAGTTTTGCAATGGATGACACTGTCCTTGAATTTAGGGCAAGGTACATTTATTTATGCCACGTCTTGTAAATTTGCATAACGATACCAGATATCATCAACTAAAAGAAAAAGATGAGGAAAGGGTAAATGAGTTAATATTCCACCTTCTATAAACCCTGCAAGGATAAGTGAATGCCATGCTTCCCACAATCTCCCGGAACGTGATTTCTCTTTGATTTGTGTTTCGCTGCACACGGTGATTGCAGGCAGATCCAATGTCCTACTGGACAGCAGCCTGACTCCACCAATGCCCGTGAGAACAGGCAGCTCTCCCACTTCAGGGATGGGCTGTCCCTAGAAGCGTCCCCCAGAGGGCCTGGAGACTTCCTGAGAAGACATCACATAGGGAGACCTGCCCTAGGCAGGCCACAGCACAACATGGAAAAAGTGTGTGATTCTTTTTTTTTTTTTTTTTATTAACGGAAAGAAAAAAAAGAAATTAACACAACATTTAGAAATCATACCATTCTACATATGCACTCAGTAATTCTTAACATCATCACATAGATGCATGATCATTGTTTCTTAGTACATTTGCATCAGTTTAGAGGAACTAGCAACACAACAGAAAAAGCTATAAAATGTTAATATAAAGAAAAGAAATAAAAGTAGTAGTAATAGTAAAAAACAACAACAACAAACAAACCAACAAGCAAACAAAAACAAAAAAAAACCCTATAGCTCAGATGCAGCTTCATTCAGTATTTTAACATGATTACTTTACAATTAGGTATTATTGTGCTGTCCATTTTTGAGTTTTTGTATCTAGTCCTGTTGCACAATCTGTATCCCTTCAGCTTCAATTACCCATTGTCTTACCCTGTTTCTAACTCCTGCTGAACTCTGTTACCAATGACATATTTCAGGTTTATTCTCGAATGTCCGTTCACAACAGTGGGACCATACAGTATTTGTCCTTTAGTTTTTGGCTGGATTCACTCAGCATAATATTCTCTAGGTCCATCCATGTTATTACATGGTTCACAAGTTTATCTTGTCTTAAAGCTGCATAATATTCCATCGTATGTATATACCACAGTTTGTTTAGCCACTCTTCTGTTGATGGAGATTTTGGCTGTTTCCATCTCTTTGCAATTGTAAATAACGCTGCTATAAACATTGGTGTGCAAATGTCCGTTTGTGTCTTTGCCCTTAAGTCCTTTGAGTAGATACCTAGCAATGGTATTGCTGGGTCGTATGGCAATTCTATATTCAGCTTTTTGAGGAACCGCCAAACTGCCTTCCACAGTGGTTGCACCCTTTGACATTCCCACCAACAGTGAATAAGTGTGCCTCTTTCTCCGCATCCTCTCCAGCACTTGTCATTTTCTGTTTTGTTGATAATGGCCATTCTGGTGGGTGTGAGATGATATCTCATTGTGGTTTTGATTTGCATTTCTCTAATGGCCAGGGACATTGAGCATCTCTTCATGTGCCTCTTGGCCATCCGTATTTCTTCTTCTGGTAGGTGTCTGTTTAAGTCTTTTTCCCATTTTGTAATTGGGTTGGCTGTCTTTTTGTTGTTGAGTTGAATAATCTCTTTGTAAATTCTGGATACTAGACCCTTATCTGATATGTCATTTCCAAATATTGTCTCCCATTGTGTAGGCTGTCTTTCTACTTTCTTGATGAAGTTCTCTGATGCACAAAAGTGTTTAATTTTGAGAAGCTCCCATTTATTTATTTCCTTCTTCAGTGTTCTTGCTTTAGGTTTAAGGTCCATAAAACCACCTCCAGTTGTAAGATCCATAAGATATCTCCCAACATTTTCCTCTAACTGTTTTATGGTCTTAGACCTAATGTTTAGATCTTTGATCCATTTTGAGTTAACTTTTGTATAGGGTGTGAGAGATGGGTCTTCTTTCATTCTTTTGCATATGGATATCCAGTTCTCTAGGCACCATTTATTGAAGAGACTGTTCTGTCCCAGGTGAGTTGGCTTGACTGCCTTATCAAAGATCAAATGTCCATAGATGAGAGGGTCTATATCTGAGCACTCTATTCGATTCCATTGGTCGACATATCTATCTTTATGCCAATACCATGCTGTTTTGACCACTGTGGCTTCATAATATGCCTTAAAGTCAGGCAGCGCGAGACCTCCAGCTTCGTTTTTTTTCCTCAAGATGTTTTTAGCAATTCGGGGTACCCTGCCCTTCCAGATAAATTTGCTTATTGGTTTTTCTATTTCTGAAAAATATGTCGTTGGGATTTTGATTGGTATTGCATTGAATCTGTAAATCAATTTAGGTAGGATTGACATCTTAACTATATTTAGTCTTCCAATCCATGAACACGGTACGCCCTTCCATCTATTTAGGTCTTCTGTGATTTCTTTTAACAGTTTTTTGTAGTTTTCTTTATATAGGTTTTTTGTCTCTTTGGTTAAATTTATTCCTAGGTATTTTATTCTTTTAGTTGCGATTGTAAATGGGATTCGTTTCTTGATTTCCCCCTCAGCTTTTTCATTACTAGTGTATAGAAAAGCTACAGATATTTGAATGTTGATCTTGTAGCCTGCTACTTTGCTGTACTCATTTATTAGCTCTAGTAATTTTGTTGTGGATTTTTCTGGGTTTTCTACATATAGTATCATATCGTCTGCAAACAGTGATAGTTTTACTTCTTCCTTTCCAATTTTGATGCCTTGTATTTCTTTTTCTTGCCTAATTGCTCTGGCTAGAACTTCCAACACAATGTTGAATAATAGTGGTGATAGTGGACATCCTTGTCTTGTTCCTGATCTTAGGGGGAAAGTTTTCAATTTTTCCCCATTGAGGATGATATTAGCTGTGGGTTTTTCATATATTCCCTCTATCATTTTAAGGAAGTTCCCTTGTATTCCTATCTTTTGAAGTGTTTTCAGCAGGAAAGGATGTTGAATCTTGTCAAATGCCTTCTCTGCATCAATTGAGATGATCATGTGATTTTTCTGCTTTGATTTGTTGATATGGTGTATTACATTAATTGATTTTCTTATGTTGAACCATCCTTGCATACCTGGGATGAATCCTACTTGGTCATGATGTATAATTCTTTTAATGTGTTGTTGGATACGATTTGCTAGAATTTTATTGAGGATTTTTGCATCTGTATTCATTAGAGAGATTGGTCTGTAGTTTTCTTTTTTTGTAATATCTTTGCCTGGTTTTGGTATGAGGGTGATGTTGGCTTCATAGAATGAATTAGGTAGTTTTCCCTCCACTTCGATTATGTTGAAGAGTTTGAGGAGAGTAGGTACTAATTCTTTCTGGAATGTTTGATAGAATTCACATGTGAAGCCGTCTGGTCCTGGACTTTTCTTTTTAGGGAGCTTTTGAATAACTAATTCAATCTCTTTACTTGTGATTGGTTTGTTGAGGTCGTCTATTTCTTCTTGAGTCAAAGTTGGTTGTTCCTGTCTTTCCAGGAACCTGTCCATTTCTTCTAAATTGTTGTATTCATTAGCGTAAAGTTGTTCATAGTATCCTGTTATTACCTCCTTTATTTCTGTGAGGTCAGTAGTTATGTCTCCTCTTTCATTTCTAATCTTATTTATTTGCATCCTCTCTCTTCTTCTTTTTGTCAATCTTGCTAAGGGCCCATCAATCTTGTTGATTTTCTCATAGAACCAACTTCTGGTCTTATTGATTTTCTCTATTGTTTTCATGTTTTCAATTTCATTTATTTCTGCTCTAATCTTTGTTATTTCTTTCCTTTTGCTTGCTTTGGGATTAGTTTGCTGTTCTTTCTCCAGTTCTTCCAAGTGGACAGTTAATTCCTGCATTTTTGCCTTTTCTTCTTTTCTGATAAAGGCATTTAGGGCAATAAATTTCCCTCTTAGCACTGCCTTTGCTGCGTCCCATAAGTTTTGATATGTTGTGTCTTCATTTTCATTTGCCTCTAGGTATTTACTAATTTCTCTTGCAATTTCTTCTTTGACCCACTTGTTGTTTAAGAGTGTGTTGTTGAGCCTCCATGTATTTATGAATTTTCTGGCACTCCGCCTATTATTGATTTCCAACTTCATTCCTTTATGATCCGAGAAAGTGTTGTGTATGATTTCAATCTTTTTAAATTTGTTAAGACTTGCTTTGTGACCCAGCATATGGTCTATCTTTGAGAATGATCCATGAGCACTTGAAAAAAAGGTGTATCCTGCTGTTGTGGGATGTAATGTCCTATAGATGTCTGTTAAGTCAAGTTCATTTATAGTAATATTCAGGTTCTCTATTTCTTTATTGATCCTCTGTGTAGATGTTCTGTCCATTGATGAGAGTGGTGAATTGAAGTCTCCAACTATTATGGTATATGTGTCTATTTCCCTTTTCAATGTTTGCAGTGTATTCCTCACGTATTTTGGGGCATTCTGGTTCGGTGCGTAAATATTTATGATTGTTATGTCTTCTTGTTTAATTGTTCCTTTTATTAGTATATAGTGTCCTTCTTTGTCTCTTTTAACTGTTTTACATTTGAAGTCTAATTTGTTGGATATTAGTATAGCCACTCCTGCTCTTTTCTGGTTGTTGTTTGCATGAAATATCTTTTCCCAACCTTTCACTTTCAACCTATATTTATCTTTGGGTCTAAGATGTGTTTCCTGTAGACAGCATATAGAAGGATCCTGTTTTTTAATCCATTCTGCCAGTCTATGTCTTTTAATTGGGGAATTCAGTCCATTGACATTTAGAGTTATTACTGTTTGGATAATATTTTCCTCTACCATTTTGCCTTTTGTATTATATATATCATATCTGTCTTTCCTTCTTTCTACACTTTTCTCCATGTCTCTCTCTTCTGTCTTTTTGTATCTGACTCTAGTGCTTCCTTTAGTATTTCTTGCAAAGCTGGTCTCTTGGTCACAAATTCTCTTAGTGACTTTTTGTCTGAGAATGTTTTAAATTCTCCCTCATTTTTGAAGGACAATTTTGCTGGATATAGGAGTCTTGGCTGGCAGTTTTTCTCTTTTAGTAACTTAAATATATCATCCCACTGTCTTCTAGCTTCCATGGTTTCTGCTGAGAAATCTACACATAGTCTTATTGGGTTTCCCTTGTATGTGACGGATTGTTTTTCTCTCGCTGCCTTCAAGATCCTCTCTTTCTCTTTGACCTCTGACATTCTAACTAGTAAGTGTCTTGGGGAACGCCTATTTGTGTCTAATCTCTTTGGGGTGCGCTGCACTTCTTGGATCTGTAATTTTAGGTCTTTCATAAGAGTTGGGAAATTTTCAGTGATAATTTCTTCCATTAGTTTTTCTCCTCCTTTTCCCTTCTCTTCTCCTTCTGGGATACCCACTACACGTATATTTGTACGGTTCACATTGTCCTTGAGTTCCCTGATACCTTGTTCAAATTTTTCCATTCTTTTCCGGATAGTTTCTGTTTCTTTTTGGAGTTCAGATGTTTCATCCTCCAAATCACTAATTCTATCTTCTGTTTCTTTAAATCTGTCTTTGTAGGTATCCATTGTTTTTTCCATCTTTTCTACTTTATCTTTCACTTCCATAAGTTCTGTGATTTGTTTTTTCAGTTTTTCTATTTCTTCTTTATGTTCAGCCCATGTCTTCTTCATGTCCTCCCTCAATTTATCGATTTCGTTTTTGAAGAGGTTTTCCATTTCTGTTCGTATATTCAGCATTAGTTGTTTCAGCTCCTGTATCTCATTTGAACTATTGGTTTCTTCGTTTGACTGGGCCATATGTTCAATTTTCTGAGCGTGATCCGTTATCTTCTGCTGGCGTCTGGGCATTTAGTCAGATTTCCCCGGGTGTTCGACCCCACAGGTTGAAAGATTTTTCTGCGCAGTCTCTGGGTTCTGTTCTTCCTATCCTGCCCAGTAGGTGGCGCACGTGGCACACGCCTGTCTGTGGGTTCCACCAGCGAAAGTTGCTGTGGGTCCCTCAACTCTGGAAAACTCTCGCTGTAGGGGAGGTTCGGCAACCGAAGCGTCTTGGAAGAATGCCAGCCGGCCCGGGGTTCCAAACGCGGGGAGGGTCGCCGGCTGTCGCAGCACAGGAGAGCGTCCGGCCAAATTAGCTAGTCGACCCGGGGCACCAAGCGTGGCGGGAGGGCGCCAGCTGTCGCAGCCCGGGAGAGTGCACTGCTCCCAGCCGACGGGGGAGTCACGTGTTTGGAAGGGATCCCCCGGTCACTGTTCTCCGCAGTCTGGGGATTTCCGACCCAACTATCTCAGTTGTTCCGGGGGGCCTCGTGTGGTGGGGGCACCAGCCGCCGCGGCCTAAGGGGACCGCCTGTCCAATTCTACCAGCTGGCCTGGGAAGGTGGAAGGGAGGGACTCCGGTCGCTTGCTGTCCCACCCAGGAAAGCCCGTGCCCCTTGGTGATCTCACCGGAGCTGGTTCTCCCAGATAGTCAGCCGTTCCAGGATGGGGTACGCTGTCCCTTTGATCTCCCTCGTGGCTCCGGGAGCTGCTCTGTATTATCTCCACTCCCCCAGTAGTTGTTCTGGAGGAGGAAAGGTGAGGGCGGCAAGGCTGTCGAGGCTGGTGGCGGAGGAGCACGGTGAAGGCGGGGAAAGAGGGCACCGTGTTGGTTGGAGAGCAGCCGGAGCAGGAGGGGGAGGAGGGGGAGAGAGGGGGTAGGGAGGTCGGGCGGCTCGGCTGCTGCGGGGCGCGTGCGCCGCGCGGCGGTCCGGGGGAGAAAGAGAGCAGCCGGAGCAGGAGGGGGAGGAGGGGGAGAGAGGGGGTAGGGAGGTCGGGCGGCTCGGCTGCTGCGGGGCGCGTGCGCCGCGCGGCGGTCCGGGGGAGAAAGAGAGGGGGTAGGGAGGTCGGGCGGCTCGGCTGCTGCGGGGCGCGTGCGCCGCGCGGCGGTCCGGGGGAGAAAGAGAGGGGGTAGGGAGGTCGGGCGGCTCGGCTGCTGCGGGGCGCGTGCGCCGCGCGGCGGTCCGGGGGAGAAAGAGAGGGGGTAGGGAGGTCGGGCGGCTCGGCTGCTGCGGGGCGCGTGCGCCGCGCGGCGGTCCGGGGGAGAAAGAAAAGTGTGTGATTCTTAACTACAGATTGTGTGTGGTTAGAATGCAGGAGAGACTGAAGAACCCAAGGTGAAGGACTTACATAAGAATGCTGAAGAGTAAAAAGAAAAGAGATATTCTAAACACTTCATCCATTGACAAATTAGCTTACTTGGACAGCAATGGAGGAGAAAGGTCCAGTCATGTTTAGTGTTGGTAGTATTAATGAAACAATTAAATTCAAGAAGAGGTGTAAATATTTACACCTGCAAAAGCACCGAATATATTGTCCATATCTTCCTATATGACACTGTTGGGATTACTGTGACCCTCCCTCTTGGTATAACTGCCACTCTTTTTTTGCTGACTTTCTACTTAATCTCTTTATAAAAGGATTCCAGGGGTCCCAACTAAAAGGGAGTTTCTCATATCTCCTAAAAAAATTGCATCTTGGGTTAATTATTACAATCTGTTATTATAATTAAAAATTGTAATATGCCATTAAACACTTTTATGTAAAATGCAAGTACATTTTAAAGTACCAAGTTTATTAAGTAATAAGGTTTCTTGTGATTTTTATACTTCCAGTGGAAAGGAGGAATGCGTTTACATAGATTTCTATTGAATAGTTCAGGAATGATATTAAAAACAATAACCCATTCAATTGTTTTGAACTTGCATTGAAAATTTTTGAGCTCAAAAAATGTCTCAAATTTTTGAAATGGTTTTATTTTTTATTTCTATTTATTTAATTTATTTTTGCATGGGCAGATAGCAGGAATCAAACCCAGGTCTGAAATGGCTTTATTTTTATCAATGTAATACATATGTGTAATTTAAAGTTTCCAACTCTGTACTAAAAGACTCATAAAAATAAGCAGCAATGCCCTGCCCAGTTCTTCTGCCTCTTGAGTCCCGCTCAGAAAAACTTTAACAGTGTATTATGGGATTTACCTCTTGACTGCTAAATAATAGGTTTACTTCTCCATGGAGGTTATAATTCATTAATTTTAGACACATAATTAAGAGGATTTACTTGGACCATTGGCATTCTTGCAGGCTCCCTATTCTGTTTAGATTTTTACTCCATCTCTTTGTTTTCATTGCAGCAGAGCCACTTCAACCAAGCTACAAGGAGTGCCTGTGAACGAGACAATAAGTGCTTGTTGTGTGTGCCACTGCATTTCGGAATTTTGTTGCAATGGAAATTTTATGTGACATTTTTGTGGCAAAAGCTGAGCCATCTGGTAAGATTTTATTTATTTATGTATTTGCATGTTCATTTATTTATTTCACGTGGGCAGACACCAGGAATCAAACCCGTATCTCTGGCATGGCAGGTGAGAACTCTGCCACTATACCACCATTGCCTACCCAAGATTTTATTTTATTATGTGTCATTATATGAGTAACTTATTCTGTGCCTGCTTTTAACTGCTCTATTCAGATGCAGGCACTTTTTCTTGCTTGATCTTTGAAGTGTATTCTATGATATTAATGTAACATCTCTCAAGTAACAAATGATAGTGTCTAAAATATCAAAATATTGATTGTTTAGACTTCTCAGGGAAGACGCTTCTCTTGATTCTAGGGCATTTTGGTGAGTGAACAAGAAAACTGTTTTTTTTTTTTTTTTTTTTTTACATTTTTTTTTATTAATTAAAAAAAGAATTAACAAAACAATTAGAAATCATTCCAATCTACATGTACAATCAGCAATTCTTAATAACATCACATAGTTGCATATTCATCATTTCTTAGTACATTTGCATCGATTTAGAAAAAGAAATAAAAAGACAACAGAATAAGAATTAAAACAATAATAGAAAGAAAAAAAAACAAAAACAAAAAACCTATACCTCACATGCAGCTTCATTCAGTAAAACTGTTTTGATTAATTCTATTTCTTGTTTTCAGCAGAGGGAGGCACATTGATAAAATAAACATATAGAAGCTATTCTATTTACTCTCCATTTGTTTAAGGCGTTTGTGAAAAGTGGACTTGCCTGCCACCTTAAGAACAACTTTATGCAGAAAAATCAGCCTTTGCAGTTGTGGCTGGGGTAGCTTTTCAGAAAACAGAAAATGAAAAAAATCTCATTTATTTTTTTCCCTTGCTGAGGCTGCTTATCTTTCTACAGATTTCATAATTATCAACTTTTAGTGGTACACTATTCCATAAAGTGAAAATATAATAATTTTCTTTACCAGTTTTCTATTGTTTCCCTTTTACTATTCATATTTTAAATCATTTTTTCCTATTAATAGGATGGGCATTTTCATGCACATATTCTATCTTTTCTTGGACCATTTCAATTAAGGTATACCTGGAAACGGAATTATGTCTTCACCTTTCCACATCAAAGCCTTCAAGTCCTGCCATCTTCCCCTTTTCCCTCCTGCCATATGAAAGAAAACTCTCTCGCATCAAACATCAACTGCATCTCATGTGCTCTGGCCTTCTCACCTTCACAAGGCCCTCTTTCTTTTGGCTATCCCATTATTCCCTTCTAAATTATTCACATGTACCTCCTGCTGCATACTGTTTATTGGCATTCAAACATTCTTTAACATCTTCAACTCCAACAGTTTAAAAAAAACTTCCTTATGTTCCATCTTGTAGCTGAATGCCAGCTTATAAATGTAGAAGGAATGATAGAATTAGAAAAATCACCCTTTTGCAATTAAGATATCAGCCATTTTTTTGGTAATTGATTCAAACAAGGCTTATTGATGGATGCAAAACTATTGGTTGAAAGATTTATTAGGAATAAGGATATTTGCCTGATACAAAAAGATCACCTCCAAGATTATTTGCTAATTAGAAGAGGAAATATAGACCTTTATAAAGAAGACATCTGGTTATATTTGCAAGTAACCTGATTTAGCATGACTAATGACAAGACAGCCAGAGGTATGTGCCATCTGTCAAACTGCACTATGACATATAATATTTAGTTATATTAGAAAAAGAAACTAAACCTCTGTTTTAACCTAAAAGTCTTACAAAATAAAATAGAAGTAATAAAGAGGGCACACACACACAAAAATACTGCATATGACAACTTGTCATAGCTTGGGTGTATTCTATCCTATTTCTCCTCTCCTCTAAAAACAATTTTAATTCCACTTTTTTTTTCACAGGCAGGCACCATAAAAATATGGTACTGCAGACAATGTATTCTTGACCATATTGTTTAACCTGAGTCTAATCAAACATTCAACTATCTTCCAGTTAACAGGAAAAAACTAGCGATATAAGAATAAGAAAAACAATTCCACGAGGAAACCAGTTTGCACAAATCTAGAATGTGGGCCAATTCGATAAAACAATTATCCTGCTGAACTCTCCAGAAAGTCAATGCTGCAAAACACAAACGCGTCAGAGGGAAATGCTCTATGTTAAAAGAGACGAAAGAAAAACAATAATCAAAATCAATGCATGTGGCTGTTGTCATCTTAGGCTTCAGCCCACCAGCACATAGCCTCACAATAAAGGTCCTGTGACTGAGTTTTGGTTTCTTTCCTTCCCCACACAGTTGAAAAACCTATCATTTTGGTGCCAAAATCCAGGACTGGGAATGGAGACAAAATCTCCATAAAAGAGGATGGAACTCAATTTCCTAACTTCAGCACCAACACCAGCGAATCATCTCGGGGAGGGTCCCTGGAAGTCTGACTGCCCCCGGACCCCCCAAGGCACAAGGACATCAGTTACGCACTCGAGCAAGACCCCAGGCTTTGAACTCCCAGAGCCGCTGAGACTGGCAGCAGGGGACTCAAGGTGTCTGGGAACTGGGCGAGGCCCCACAGCTGTTACTCGGGCAAAACCTCAGGTAACTCTCTTAGTAGCAACTGCAAAAATTTATTCTTTCACTTCATTAAAATTAAATGCTAAAGTCAGCTAAATTCATTAAATATATTACAAGATGCCTAAAAAAATGTTCAGTGTTATAATTAAACTTCCCTGTCAACTATTTTGTTTCATTCTAATGCTTCTGTAAAAGTGTTTGCAGCAAACTACCAATCAAAAATTCCTCTTCAACAAAAGGAAACTTTTAAAAGAAGCAAGACAAGTATATAAATTATGTTTTACCTGTTAACTAACCTATATTTAGTTATATTAGAAAAAGAAACTAAACCTCTGTTTTAACCTAAAAGTCTTACAAAATAAAATAGAAGTAATAAAGAGGACATGCACACACAAAAATGCGGCATATGACAACTTGTCATAGCTTGGGTATATTCTATCCTATTTCTCCTCTCCTCTAAAAACAATTTTAATTCCACTTTTTTTTTTTTCACAGGCAGGTACCGGGCAGCAAACCATAATTCTACTTTTAATACCCCTTATCATAATTATACTACTCCTCATTTTGGGGACCTCTCTCTAACAACTCTTACCCAGCTTTATTTGCAGAATGTTTGAGTAATGACAGGTCAGGCCATTGACGACATGCTGCTACTCTGACAAAAACACCAGTACCAGCCACTTCCCTGTGACGTAACGTAGGAATAGCTTTACGCCCTTCACCAGCCAGAAGCAGATACAGAAGACAGACCCTCACCCTTCAGCATCCCAAGAAAATGAAAAGGAAAAGGCTGGAATGATAGGCAGAACCCCTTCCCCCATGATGTGGCCAACCCCTAGCAAATACTCCAGGAAGCTTCCCCCACCCATGATTTTCCAGGAAACCCACCACGCCCACCCCAGCCCAAGCCCTCTTGCATGGCAGGTGTGATCTTGAGATAAGCTCCCCTTACCCTACATCCGTCCTCTGGCAGTTGCAATCCTGCATGACTACAGTGGCATGTAAATTTTCAACTTTGCCAGTGAAAAGCTGCTAACTCGGGCAGACCACGGTGGCTCAGCAGGCAAGAATGCTTGCCTGCCATGCCAGAGGACCCGGGTTCGTTTCCCGGTGCCTGCCCACGTTAAAAAAAAAAAGAAAAAGAAAAAAGCTGCTAACTCCCCTCTTAGCCCACTGCTTCTATACTAACGCATGAGAACGTGCCAATTTCCCACACCCAACCTAGACAATGAAAATCCACCTCCTCCCTTTCCCTATTTCCCTCCAAACATCCTATATAACCTGTACCCCTTTCCCTGCTGGGGGTTGTCACCATCCTAGGCTTCAGCCCACCTCACTTAGCCTCACAATAAAGCTCCTTTGACTAAGAAGAAGAAAAAAATCAATGCATGCCACTTGACTGCATTTTGACTTGGAATACCAACTTTAAAAGGGCTTTTAGGGACAAATGGGGAAATTGAATATGGATTGGGCATTGGAAATATTAGGGATTTTTAAAATTGTGATATGAATGTTGTGGTTTTAAAGGAGAACTTCTCTTAGGATGTGAAGGCCTAAATTTTGGGGGTGTCATGACATCTCTAACCTACTTTCAAATTATCTGGCAAAATATCGGAGTATGTATCTACAAAAACAAAGCAAATGCGTAAAAAATATTTACAGTTAGAGGGAATATGGATGCTCATTGCACTTTTCATTAGCCTCTTCTCTATGTTTGAACACATTCATGATAAAATTTTGAAACAAAATACAAACTCAAGAAAGAAAATGTCCTTGACCCTATGTTTCCCATATTGGAGGAGCATATCCATTTATCTACACCATTTGCAGCCAGTCCGGAAAGTGTTGCACCACATTTTGTCTTTGCTCCCCCCCGCCCCGACTCTGCAGGACACACACACCTGGCTCTCTACACCTCACTCTCCAACCAACCCTGCTGAACGTAAGTTCTGTACTTCCTCTTGGATGAAGAACTATCCTCATCTTACTTGACTTCTTGGCAGTCTCTCTTGAGAGAGAGAGCAGCTTCTATAGTATCAGAGGTCCTTCCTCTCAGCTCATTCATTGTTCCTTCTTAGACTGTATATTGCCTGAACTCAAATGGTCAGTGTCTCTTGGTTCTGGGTTCTCAATCATCACATACTCTCTGTTGGTGATCTGAACTAATCCGAGATGTCAAATGCCTTGAACAAGCCAATATTCCCTTCCAGCAGACATTTCCATTGATTTCTAAACCTGTACATCCAAATTCTACTTAATATCTTTACTTGAATGTCTGAAAAACATTGCAAGTGTTACAGTCCCTGAACAATGCATTTGTCTTCGTACTCACAGACTTACCCTAAACCAGTACCCCTCTGCTTTCCATTTTTTTTTTTTTTTTTTTTTTTTTTTTTTTTGAGAGAGGGAGGAAGGGAAGGAAAGACAGAGAGAAGGAAGGAAGGATGAAAGGAAGGAAGGGAGGAAGAAAGGGAAACATCTTTAAACATTTTCTTGTTTTATTGTATTTTGTTTGTTTGTTTGTTTTTTACATGGGCTGGGGCCGGGAATCGAACCGAGGTCCTCCGGCATGGCAGGCAAGCACTTTGCCCGCTGAGCCACCGCGGCCCGCCCTCTGCTTTCCATTTATCTATAAATGGCCCCATCTAGAAGTGTGTTTGCAGTTTCTTTCTCTCCATCTGCCCCTATTTCCAGTTTATAAGCAGGAGCTTTTGATGCCTATTCCAACACAGATCTTGAATTTATATTCTCATCTCTTTCCTCTCTTTTCCTTACAGTCACTTGCCCTCCAGCGAGCCCCTACCCTTCCTGCAGGTGCTATTAAATGGTTGATATTCTGACTTAGACTTTTCTTTTCTTACAATCCATCTCCACCCAGCAGCAAGAGTGACTTTATTAATGTCTAAATTGCTTCATTCCATTTCCTGAACATGTCTCTGGAATACAGTTTCATTATAGTTTGAATAAAGTCTAAGCTTCTCACCACGTCCTCACCTGCTTACCTCCCCATCCCCACTGCTTGGTCACCTTCACCTTTGCTCACTGTGCCTAAGCCATCACCAGGCTAAGCACTCCTTCACTGTGGTGACTTTGAATCTGCTCTTTCTGCTGCCAGCAATGCCCCCCAGTTCCCATGTGACTAACTCCACTTCATCCCCCAGGTGAACTTAAATGCTTTGTCCTTAGAAAGAAGATCCCTCCTAGCTACTCACTGCTCTTCTCTTCTAACTCCTTGTTTGCTTTCATTACAATTTCTAGGTATTTTATTCCTTGCTTCCTTGACTTTTGTCTTTCCTTCCTGGGACAAGAGGGCAGACCCTGTGCCTCCCTGGTTACCATGGATCCCTGACTTCCACAACAGAACCTGACACAGTAGGAACTTGATGAATATTTTTGAATGAAAGAATAAATGAATGGAATACTTAAAGCCAGATACTTAGGTTTCAGTAGCCTCGCTGCCTGTTTTATCAAAAATTGTACAACTATTTTAGAGTTTGGGAAAATTTTCTTCTTTGAAACTTTAAGAAGTCTCGAAAATGGCTTAAATTCAGAACATATAAAAGTGTGTTTTTGAAAGAAGTCAACAGAGGGAGCACTGAGACAATTTTTATAAGAAAAAATTAATACCTGGAATTATTAACTATTCCAAGTCGGGTTTCTCATGTAGGTAATTTTACTATGTTTCATTCAGAATGGAAATTTTTCTAGTGACTATATAAATATGTCTGGTAAAGCAAAACACAAATCGCAAAGTTAAATTGACTTTGAAGGTGTTAACTTTCCATCCCTATCATGTGCTGTTTGTCTTCATCCTCACCACTTCATAGCCAAAAAATAGCTGCCCCATCTCTAGGCTTTTTTTTTTTATTAATTAACGGAAAAAAAAGAAATTAACACAACATTTAGAAATCATACCATTCTACATATGCAATCAGTAATTCTTAACATCATCACATAGATGCATGATCATCGTTTCTTAGTACATTTGCATCGGTTTAGAGGAACTAGCAACACAACAGAAAAAGATATAGAATGTTAATATAGAGAAAAGAAATAAAAGTAATAATAATAGTAAAAAAAAAAACACAAAACAAAAAAAACCCTACAGCTCAGATGCAGCTTCATTCAGTGTTTTAACATGATTACTTTACACTTAGGTATTATTGTGCTGTCCATTTTTGAGTTTTTGTATCTAATCCTGTTGCACAGTCTGTATCCCTTCAGCTCCAACTATCCATTATCTTACCCTGTTTCTAACTCCTGCTGGACTCTGTTACCAATGACATATTCCAAGTTTATTCTCGAATGTCCGTTCACATCAGTGGGACCATACAGTATTTCTCCTTTAGTTTTTGGCTGGACTCACTCAGCATAATGTTCTCTAGGTCCATCCATGTTATTACATGCTTCATAAGTTTATCTTGTCTTAAAGCTGCATAATATTCCATCGTATGTATATACCACAGTTTGTTTAGCCATTCTTCTGTTGATGGAGATTTTGGCTGTTTCCATCTCTTTGCAATTGTAAATAATGCTGCTATAAACATTGGTGTGCAAATGTCCATTTGTGTCTTTGCCCTTAAGTCCTTTGAGTAGATACCTAGCAATGGTATTGCTGGGTCATATGGCAATTCTATATTCAGCTTTTTGAGAAACCGCCAAACTGCCTTCCACAGTGGTTGCACCATTTGACATTCCCACCAACAGTGGATAAGTGTGCCTCTTTCTCCACATCCTTTCCAGCACTTGTCATTTTCTGTTTTGTTGATAATGGCCATTCTGGTGGGTGTGAGACGATATCTCATTGTGGTTTTGATTTGCATTTCTCTAATGGCTAGGGACATTGGGCATCTCTTCATGTGCCTCTTGGCCATCCGTATTTCCTCTTCTGGTAGGTGTCTGTTCAAGTCTTTTTCCCATTTTGTAATTGGGTTGGCTGTCTTTTTGTTGTTGAGTTGGACAATCTCTTTATAAATTCTGGATACTAGACCTTTATCTGATATGTCATTTCCAAATATTATCTCCCATTGTGTAGGCTGTCTTTCTACTTTCTTGATGAAGTTCTTTGATGCACAAAAGTGTTTAATTTTGAGGAGCTCCCATTTATTTATTTCCTTCTTCAGTGCTCTTGCTTTAGGTTTAAGGTCCATAAAACCGCCTCCAATTGTAAGACTCATAAGATATCTCCCTACATTTTCCTCTAACTGTTTTATGGTCTTAGACCTAATGTTTAGATCTTTGATCCATTTTGAGTTAACTTTTGTATAAGGTGTGAGATATGGGTCTTCTTTCATTCTTTTGCATATGGATATCCAGTTCTATAGGCACCATTTATTGAAGAGACTGTTCTGTCCCAGGTGAGTTGGCTTGACTGCCTTATCAAAGATCAAATGTCCATAGATGAGAGGGTCTATTTCTGAGCACTCTATTCAATTCCATTGGTCGATATATCTATCTTTATGCCAATACCATGCTGTTTTGACCACTGTGGCTTCATAATATGCCTTAAAGTCAGGCAGCGCGAGACCTCCAGCTTCGTTTTTTTTCCTCAAGATGTTTTTAGCAATTCGGGGCAACCTACCCTTCCAGATAAATTTGCTTATTGGTTTTTCTAATTCTGAAAAATAAGTTGTTGGGATTTTGATTGGTATTGCATTGAATCTGTAGATCAGTTTAGGTAGGATTGACATCTTTTTTTTTTTTAATTTTTTTTTTTATTAATCAAAAAAAGAAAAGAAATTAACACAACATTTAGAAATCATTCCATTCTACACATGCACTCAGTAATTCTTAGTATCATCACATAGATGTATGATCATCATTTCTTAGTACATTTGCATCGATTTAGGAAAAGAACTAGCAAAACAGCAGAAAAAGATATAGAATGTTAATATAGAGAAGAGAATTAAAATAATAATACTAATAAAAATATATATATATAAAAAGGAAAAAGAAAAAAAACAAAAACAAAAGATACAAACACACAAACAAACAAAAAACCATATTTCAGGTGCAGCTTCATTCAGTGTTCCAACCTAGTTACATTACACTTAGTTATTATTGTGCTGTCCATTTTTGAGTTTTTGTATCTAGTCCTGTTGCACAGTCTGTATCCCTTCAGCTCCAATTACCCACTATCTTACCCTGTTTCTAACTCCTGCTGGTCTCCGTTACCAATGATATATTCCAAGCTGATTCTCGAATGTTGGTTCACATCAGTGGGACCATACAGTATTTGTCCTTTAGTTTTGGGCTAGACTCACTCAGCATATTGTTCTCTAGGTCCATCCATGTTATTACATGCTTCACAAGCTTAGTCCGTCTTAAAGCTGCATAATATTCCATCGTAGGCATACACCACAGTTTGTTTAGCCACCCGTCTCCCGATGGACATTTTGGCTGTTTCCATCTCTTTGCAATTGTAGATAATGCTGCTATAAATACTGGTGTGCAAATGTCCGTCCGTGTCTTTGCCCTTAAGTTCTTTGAGTAGATACCCAGCAGTGGTATTGCTGGGTCATAATCCATTCTGCCATTCTATGTCTTTTGATTGGGAAATTCAGTCCATTAACTTTTAGTGTTATTACTGTTTGGATAATATTTTCCTCTAACATTTTGCCTTTTGTATTATATATATCATATCTGATTTTCCTTCTTTCTACACTTTACTCCATACCTCTCTCTTCTGTCTTTTCGTATCTGACTCTAGTGCTCCCTTTAGTATTTCTTGCAGAGCTGGTCTCTTGGTCACAAATTCTCTCAGTGACTTTTTGTCTGAAAATGTTTTAATGTCTCCTTCATTTTTGAAGGACAATTTTGCTGGATATAGGAGTCTTGGTTGGCAGTTTTTCTCTTTTAGTAATTTAAATATATCATCCCACTGTCTTCTAGCTTCCATGGTTTCTGCTGAGAAATCTACACATAGTCTTATTGGGTTTCCCTTGTATGTGACGGATTGTTTTTCTCTTGCTGCTTTCAAGATCCTCTCTTTCTCTTTGACCTCTGACATTCTAACTAGTAAGTGTCTTGGAGAACGCCTATTTGGGTCTATTCTCTTTGGGGTGCGCTGCACTTCTTGGATCTGTAAATTTAGGTCTTTCATAAGAGTTGGGAAATTTTCAGTGATAATTTCTTCCATTAGTTTTTCTCCTCCTTTTCCCTTCTCTTCTCCTTCTGGGACACCCACAACACGTATATTTGTGCACTTCATATTGTCATTCAGTTCCCTGATCCCCTGCTCAAGTTTTTCCATTCTTTTCCCTATAGTTTCTGTTTCTTTTTGGAATTCAGATGTTCCATCCTCCAGTTCACTAATTGTAGCTTCTGTCTCTTTAGATCTACCATTGTAGGTAGCCATTGTTTTTTCCATTTTTTCTTCTTTGTCCTTCACTCCCATAAGGTTTGTGATTCGTTTTTTCAGATTTTCTATTTCTTCTTTTTGTTCAGCCCACGTCTTCTTCATGTCCTCCCTCAATTTATTGATTTGGTTTTTGAAGAGTTTTTTTCATTTCTGTTCGTATATTCAACATTAGTTATCTCAGCTCCTGTATCTCATTTGAACTATTGGTTTGTTCCTTTGACTGGGCCATATCTTCAATTTTCCGAGCATCATCCATTATTTTCTGCTGGTGTCTGGGCATTTGATCAGATTTCCCTGGGTGTGGGACCCAGCTGGTTGAAAGGTTTTTCTGTGAAATCTCTGGGCTCTGTTTTTCTTTTCCTGCCCAGTAGGTGGCGCTCGTGGCACACGTCTGTCTACAGGCTCCACCGGTAAAAGTTGCTGTGGGTCCTTTAACTCTAGCAGTTTTTTGTAGTTTTCTTTATATAGGTTTTTTGTCTCTTTAGTTAAATTTATTCCTAGGTATTTTATTCTTTTAGTTGCGATTGTAAATGGGATTCGTTTCTTGATTTCCCCCTCAGCTTGTTCATTACTAGTGTATAGAAATGCTACAGATTTTTGAATGTTGATCTTGTAACCTGCTACTTTGCTGTACTCATTTATTAGCTCTAGTAGTTTTGTTGTGGATATTTCTGGGTTTTCAACGTATAGTATCATATCGTCTGCAAACAGTGATAGTTTTACTACTTCCTTTCCAATTTTGATGCCTTGTATTTCTTTTTCTTGTCTAATTGCTCTGGCTAGAACCTCCAACACAATGTTGAATAATAGTGGTGATAGTGGACATCCTTGTCTTGTTCCTGATCTTAGGGGGAAAGTTTTCAATTTTTCCCCATTGAGGATGATATTAGCTGTGGGTTTTTCATATATTCCCTCTATCATTTTAAGGAAGTTCCCTTGTATTCCTATCTTTTGAAGTGTTTTCAACAGGAAAGGATGTTGAATCTTGTCAAATGCCTTCTCTGCATCAATTGAGATGATCATGTGATTTTTCTGCTTTGATTTGTTGATATGGTATATTACATTAATTGATTTTCTTATGTTGAACCATCCTTGCATACCTGGGATGAATCCTACTTGGTCATGATGTATAATTCTTTTAATGTGTTGTTGGATACGATTTGCTAGAATTTTATTGAGGATTTTTGCATCTATATTCATTAGCGAGATTGGTCTGTAGTTTTCTTTTTTCGTAATATCTTTGCCTGGTTTTGGTATGAGGGTGATGTTGGCTTCATAGAATGAATTAGGTAGTTTTCCCTCCACTTCGATTATTTTGAAGAGTTTGAGGAGAGTAGGTACTAATTCTTTCTGGAATGTTTGATAGAATTCACATGTGAAGCCATCTGGTCCTGGACTTTTCTCTTTAGGGAGCTTTTGAATGACTAATTCAATCTCTTTACTTGTGATTGGTTTGTTGAGGTCATCTATTTCTTCTTGAGTTAAAGTTGGTTGTTCATGTCTTTCCAGGAACCCGTCCATTTCATCTAAGTTGTTGTATTTATTTGCGTAAAGTTGTTCATAGTATCCTGTTATTACCTCCTTTATTTCTGTGAGATCAGTAGTTATGTCTCCTCTTCCATTTATGATCTTATTTATTTGCATCCTCTCTCTTCTTCTTTTTGTCAATCTTGCTAAGGACCCATAAATCTTATTGATTTTCTCATAGAATCAACTTCTGGTCTTATTGATTTTCTCTATTGTTTTCATGTTTTCAATTTCATTTATTTCTGCTCTAATCTTTGTTATTTCTTTCCTTTTGCTTTCTTTGGGATTAGTTTGCTGTTCTTTCTCCAGTTCTTCCAAGTGGACAGTTAATTCCTGAATTTTTGCCTTTTCTTCTTTTCTGATATAGGCATTTAGGGCAATAAATTTCCCTCTTAGCACTGCCTTTGCTGCGTCCCATAGGTTTTGATATGTTGTGTTTTTGTTTTCATTCACCTCGAGGTATTTACTAATTTCTTTTGCAATTTCTTCTTTGACCCACTCGTTGTTTAAGAGTGTGTTGTTGAGTCTCCACGTATGTGTGATTTTTCTGGCCCTCCGCCTATTATTGATTTCCAACTTCATTCCTTTATGGTCCGAGAAAGTGTTGTATATGATTTCAATCTTTTTAAATTTGTTAAGACTTGCTTTGTGACCCAGCATATGGTCTATCTTTGAGAATGATCCATGAGCACTTGAGAAAAAGGTGTATCCTGCTGTTGTGGGGTGTAATGTCCTATAAATGTCTGTTAAGTCTAGCTCATTTATAGTAATATTCAGATTCTCTATTTCTTTATTGATCCTCTGTCTAGATGTTCTGTCCATTGATGAGAGTGGTGAATTGAAGTCTCCAACTATTATGGTATATGTGTCTATTTCCCTTTTCAGTGTTTGCAGTGTATTCCTCACGTATTTTGGGGCATTCTGGTTTGGTGCATAAATATTTATGAATGCTATGTCTTCTTGTTTAATTGTTCTTTTTATTAGTGTATTGTGTCCTTCTTCGTCTCTTTTAACTGTTTTACATTTGAAGTCTAATTTGTTGGATATTAGTATAGCCACTCCTGCTCTTTTCTGGTTGTTATTTGCATGAAATATCTTTTTCCAACCTTTCACTTTCAACCCATGTTTATCTTTGGGTCTAAGATGTGTTTCCTGTAGACAGCATATAGAAGGATCCTGTTTTTTAATCCATTCTGCCAATCTATGTCTTTTGATTGGGGAATTCAGTCCATTAACATTTAGTGTTATTACTGTTTGGATAATATTTTCCTCTACCATTTTGCCTTTTGTATTATATATATCATATCTGACTTTCTTTCTTTCTACACTCTTCTCCATACCTCTCTCTTCTGTCTTTTCGTATCTGACTCTAGTGCTCCCTTTAGTATTTCTTGCAGAGCTGGTCTCTTGGTCACAAATTCTCTCAGTGACTTTTTGCCTGAAAATGTTTTAATTTCTCCCTCATTTTTGAAGGACAATTTTGCTAGATATAGGAGTCTTGGTTGGCAGTTTTTCTCTTTTAGTAATTTAAATATATCATCCCACTGTCTTCTAGCTTCCATGGTTTCTGCTGAGAAATCTACACATAGTCTTATTGGGTTTCCCTTGTGTATTAGTTAGGGTTCTCTAGAGAAACAGAATCAACAGGGAACACTTGCAAATATAAAATTTATGAAAGTGTCTCACGTGACCGTAGAAATGCAGAGTCCAAAATCCACAGGGCAGGCCCCAAATTCGACGACTCTGATGGATGGCCTGGATGAACTCCACAGGAGAGGCTCACCAGCCAAAGCAGGAATGCAACCTGTCTCCTCTGAGTCCTCCTTAAAATGCTTCCCATGATTGGATTTAGCATCAATAATTGCATAAGACACTCCCCTTTGGCTGATTACAAATGGAATCAGCTGTGGATGTAGCTGACGTGATCATGACCTAATCCTATGAAATGTCCTCATTGCAACAGACAGGCCAGCGCTTGCCCAATCAGATGAACAGGTACCATAACTTGGCCAAGTTGACACCTGTCCCTAACCATGACACCTTGTATGTGATGGATTGTTTTTCTCTTGTTGCTTTCAAGATCCTCTCTTTCTCTTTGACCTCTGACTTCTAACTAGTAAGTGTTTTGGAGAACGCCTATTTGGGTCTAATCTCTTTGGGGTGCACTGCGCTTCTTGGATCTGTAATTTTAGGTCTTTCATAAGAGTTGGGAAATTTTCAGTGATAATTTCTTCCATTAGTTTTTCTCCTCCTTTTCCCTTCTCGTCTCCTTCTGGGACACCCACAACACATATATTTTTGAGGTTCATATTGTCCTTGAGTTCCCTGATACCCTGTTCAAATTTTTCCATTCTTTTCCCGATAGTTTCTGTTTCTTTTTGGATTTCAGATGTTCCGTCCTCCAAATCACTAATTCTATCTTCTGTCTCTTTAAATCTATCATTGTAGGTATCCATTGTTTTTTCCATCTTTTTGACTTTATCCTTCACTTCCATAAGCTCTGTAATTTGTTTTTTCAGTTTTTCTATTTCTTCTTTATGTTCAGCCCATGTCTTCTTCATGTCCTCCCTCAATTTATCAATTTCCTTTTTGAAGAGGTTTTCCATTTCTGTTCGTATATTCCGCATTAGTTGTTTCAGCTCCTGTATCTCATTTGAACTATTGGTCTGTTCCTTTGACTGGGCCATATTTTCAATTTTCTGAGCGTGATCCGTTATCCTCTGCTGGCGTCTGGGCATTTAGTCAGACTTCCCTGGGTGTTTTACCCAACAGGCTGAAAGATCCTTCTGTGAAATCTCTGGGTTCTGTCTTTCCTTTCCTTCCCAGTAGGTGGCGCTCGTGGCACATGTTTGTCTGCGGGTTCCACCAGCAAAAGGTGCTGTGGGTCCTTTAACCTTGGAAAACTCTCGCCGTGGGGGAGGTTCGCCAGCCGAAGCAGCTTGGAAGAGTGCCAGCCGGCCCGGGGGTCCGAACGCGGGGAGGGTCACCGGCCGCTGCAGCCTGGGAGAGCGCCCGATCTAATTTCCTAGACGGCCTGGGGCGCCAAGCGTGGCGGGAGGGCGCCAGCTGTCGCAGCCCGGGAGAGTGCACTGTTCCCAGCCGGACCGGGGAGTCACATGTTTGGAAGGGACCCCCCCGGTCACCGTTCTCCACAGCCTGGGGATTTCTGACCCAGCTCTCTCAGTTGGTCCAGGAGGCCTTGCGTGGTGGGGGCGCCAACTGCCGTGGCCCGCGGGGACCGCCTGCCCTATTCTGCCAGCTGGCCTGGGAAGGAGGAAGGGAGGGACTCCGGCCGCTTGCTGTCCCGCCCGGGAAAGCCCGCGCACCTTGGCGATCTCACTGGAGCTGGTTCTCCCAGACAGTCAGCCATTCCAGGATGGGGTACGTCATCCCTTTGATCTCTGTCGTGGCTCCGGGAGCTGCTCTGTTTTGTCTCCACTCCCCCAGTAGCTGTTCTGGAGGAGGAAAGTTGAGGGTGGCAAGGCTGTCGAGGACGGTGGCGGAGGAGTTGGTGAAGGGCATGGTGGTGGTTGGAGAGCCGCCTGAGCAGGAGGAGAAAGGGAAGGATAAGATGGCGGATGGAGCACCGGAGCAGGAGGGGAAAGAGAAGGGCAAGATGGCGGCGGGAGCGCCGCCAGTGGAGAAGGGGGAAGAGGAGGGCTGGCTGGCTGGCAGCGGTAGTGCCGGCGGCGGAGAAGGGGGAAGAGGATGGCTGGGTGGCTGGTGGCGGGAGCACTGCCCGTGGAGAAAGAGGGAGAGGAGGGCTGGCTGGTTGGCGGCGGGAGTGCCACCTGCGGAGAAAGAGCCATCTCTAGCCTTTTGTCTGTATTCCCTCCAGGAAGAAAAGAAGGAGAAAGAGGTCAAGGTCAAACCTAAATAAGGAAAGCAACGTCTGTCCTGGAGATCCTCAACAGATTTGAACTTACCTCTCAGATCCATTTCCCATGGTCACCATGAGCTGCATGGGAGCCCAGTGAGGTTGCATTATAGCTGTGCACCTTGCTCCTGGAATAAAACCAGTGCTCTGTTAGTAAGGAAAGAGGGGAAATTAGCCGTGGGGGCAGTCTGCAGTGTCTGCCACACTTCTTACGTGAACCAGCACTCTACAGATATTAGGTACATAGAAATTATTAAGACCAACTACTTGTGAAGCTGGAACCCTCCATATATTGTTGGTGGGCTTGTAACATGGTGTAGCCATGTTTAAATTAATAAACAAATTTAAAAAAAATAAAAGAAAGACTAGCTACTTGCTTCTGATATTTTCTAGTGGAGCAGATAAACTAGTGTAAATGCAGTAAGATAGATATGCTCAATTGGCAATTAGTGTGTTTTATGTGCTGGACTGCATTTTACACACAATATTTCATTTTTCCTTACAGCATCCTTGTGAAGAAAGTTTTACGAGCCCTTTTTAGAAAGGATAAGACCGCATTCAAAAGTTAGGGTGGCTTGGCTAAGTTTCCATAAATAGTAAGCCGCTCAGAATATCTGACTTTAGCTTGACACAACAAAATATTCCTGGTATTCCACAGGGAGCCCTCAGCCCTCCCCAGATATCTATTTGTGTGACCACAGTTACATCTCTCTAATTGGCTTCAAGGATTTTCTACACTTTTATTTTATTCAACAATAAGTATTTGTTGAGTCCCACTCTGCATTATCACTGTGTTCTGTGTGGGATGCAGCATTAACAGGTGGACAGCAACCCTGCTCCCTGGGAATTCAGAGTCTAGCAGGTAAGTCAGTGCTGAACTAATAATTAAATTTAAAGAGGATTATAAAAGGGGAAGGAAGTCAAGCTGTAGTCTCATAAAAGGGGAAGGAAGTCAAGCTGTACTCTCAAGAAATAAAAAAATGCAAACAAAAACAAACTTGGCCCAGCATCTCACCCCATTCCTACTGACACCTAATGATATTTTCTCTAATTTTCTTTGAGTTAGAGAATTCAACTCAACCACCAAATTTGTCTCAACAGTACTCTACTTTGCTTGGTCTCCTTGTTTTGGTACAATCACAGATGCCATTTCTCTTACCTGAGGCCAAAACTGTGTTTTCCTGGATCTCCCATCTCTGTCAGAAATGCTCTCCATCAATTACTCCCTCTCAGAATTTTTTTTATCTCTCCTTCCACTGGTTCTCTCTCTTCACAGTGCAGACATGCTCTGGTTTTCTCTCATCTTGAATTGGAGCACAGTGGGACACAAATGTGATATTGATTCACTGATACATTCGTTAATTCAACAAATATTATTGAAGAGCTACTATGTCTGAGGAGTGGCGCTGTTCTCTTGGTCCTGTGAATACACTAATGAACCAGACATTTATGGACCCAACTCACATTGAAGTTATATTCTGAGTGAGAGAGAGAAACAGAAAATAAGTAAACAATACATCTAAAAGGAGATAATTTTGAATATTTTGTAAATAGTTTTTTGTTTAATTTATTTTAAATATAAAACATCTTATGAATATTTAAAATATTTTTAGAATATTTATAAATTTTATAAATATTTTAATAAATATTAAATATTTTGAGATATGTTTACCATTTGATATGCCAGGGATTGGCACACACACGTAGACACAAACACACTCACTTGTTATTTAGACCTGATAGTTGCGGGGGTTTATTTGATTTTTCCCTCTGAGTGGATACCCAACTGTATTTTCCTCATGAGGGCAAGTGCCTGGGACACATTCCTTAGCAGAGATCTTTTTTAAAAAATATTTTATTTTGAAATAATTTCACATTTACAGAAAGCTGCAAGGGAATTACAAAGAACTCTTTCATACCTAGTAATGATCTTTTGAACAGGAGTGGATTACTGACATGGAGGAGAAGTACTATTGTGTCAGAAATGAATCCACTGGAATTCAGTTTAATTTGTGTGCTTCTCAGTACTTTCCTAGCCTGTTTCTCTCCTCTGTGCTCTTCCTGATTCCCTGCACTTACACAGGTCTAGTCGTCAGTTCTGGTCGGTCAAAAGGAGAGTCAGTTGAGACTGAAGTTGGCAGAAGGCAGAAGCGGTGGCCATTGTAACCTGCCCTGTACTTCTTCCTTGATGGATACTGTGTTAAATTAGTCTGATTTAATATTTAAACTGACTCACTCTAAATCTGTAAACTGTCATCCAGTATAAGGTGTCTCTTTGTCAAGGTATACAACTTTGCCATGTGTAATCTCCTTGTATAAATCGTGTCCTAATAAATAATCTCTTTCTGTTTAAATATCTGAAGAGAGTTTTAATGAAAGGAAAAAAAAGAACCTTGCAATTTGTCATGCTACTCCAAGTGGTATTTTTCATTTTAATTTCAATTTCCAACTGGTTATTGTTGTATTTAAAAATACAGTTGATTTTGTATCCTTCTTCGTAATTTATATTCTCTTCCCCTAGTAAACTCACACTAGAATTAAGAGTCTATTTGTAGTTTCTTTGGCATTTTCTATATAGATGCCATAGATGTGCTATGTAGTGTTGTTTTAGTTTGTAAGCTGCTGAATGGTTTTTAAAAAGGGGAATTTAATAAGTTACAAGTTCGCAGTTCAAAGGAACTGAAAGTGTCCAAGTTAAGGCACCAACAAGATGTTACCTTCACTTAGGAAAGGTCAATGGGTCAGGAACACCTCTGTCAGCTGGATTGTCACATGGCTGGCATCTGCTGAACCTTTGCTCCTGGGCTCTGCTGCTTTCAGCCTCTGTTACTGTGGGGGCTCCTCATTTTGTTTCTGAGCTTGCTTTCGTCTCTTGGCTTCCCTTGGCTCTCTCCAGGTTCTGGCTTGCTTCACATCTCATGGTGATGTCTGCGGGGCTCCAAGCATCTCCAAACACCCTTGTCTATGTTCTCCAAGTATCAGTATCTGTGTCAGCTCTGCTCTGCCAACTCTGAGGCTTCTGTCATTTCTGGTTCTCTCCAAAATGTTTCCTCTTTTAAACTTCAGATATTTGTGTGACACCTTAGACTCATAATTAGAGCTCTGAAGCTATGAAAGTCAGCATTACCCCATATAGCAACTGTCAAAAAAGTTGAAACAGTGATCAGACTTCGACTAGAGATATAAATGAAGCTGATCTGGATAGGACTAAGTTCAGTCAAAATACAGGGTAAAGGTTGATATTGACTATTTTAAAACTTCAACTTCTGTGTGAGACCAAAGGAAGGGATGTTATGTGGTGCAAAATTTATATTTTTGCTAACAAATGATCTATTTTTACTTGTGTGGCCAGCTTATTCAAATACCATAATTACACATCATCTTGAATAGGGAATGAGATCTTGTTGGTTTGTTCAGGTTTGCTTGACGTCCTGATACATCACGGAGTAATTTGGGCAGAAAATGAAAAGTACTTGCAAAGTGCCCTTGGGGGACTGGGTAGAAAGGAGGAAATATTCAACTTCCCCATCTGGGGAATTCCTGATATTCTCACAAGCAGTGGGGATAACCAATTCAATAGGCTGAGCCCTCAGTCTTGAGGCTCACTCCTGTGAAGCATTTCTGCAAAGGAGAAGCTAAACCTTCACTCCATGAGTTGGAGAACCAATGTGGGGATTCTGCCAGTTGTTGGGTATGTCAATTCCAATTATATATTCTGGAACTGGAGAAATGACCACAGAATGGGGTCCAGAGACCCACTGGACCCACTGTGAGTGGACCTGGGCTAAAACTCCACCAATCACTTGAACTCCATAAGTCCCTATTCTGACTGGTGGACCGGAGGGCATTTGGGGACTCCTGGAATTAGTGTCACTTCTGAGTCAGTGTCCCAAATTTTAAAAATATCTGATAATTTCCTTTTCCCCAGTGCATAGTCACCCTGGTAAAAGGCCATAGGTCTCCTTGGGGAAGGCTGAGGGGAAGGCTAACAGTATAAACTTTAGGCAGTGTTAAAAGGTCCTTCCCCAAGGGTACCTGGCCCTTTCCTCATTTAAGGGGCTTTGGGTCTATAAACTGTCTCAAGTCTGGGAATTGATTAAGGGGCTGTGACTCCTTGTTTTTGTAATTCTAGTTAGACTTCTTTTCATTTGACCTAGAATTCTTCTGCTTATATGACTCAAACAAGAATTTAGTAGACTGTCCATCCATTATACTTCTAGGTACCCCATAATCTACTAGCCAACACCACAGATCTCTAAGAGTCAGATTATTTTGACTGTTGCTTTGATTCTGCTGTCCATTATGGTGGCCATACCCACCTCGTTTATGGCAATTAACTGTTGGCACATGACTTCTGCCAACTTGGGATCTGATCATCCCCATTGTGTTTAAGGATTCCAGCTCAGTGACAGCAGTTCCCACAGCAATATCTGACCTACAGAGAAGAGTGATTACAGAGCTCTTTAGGGATGATGGAACTAGTCTCATGAATTTATTTCTCAAGGTTCTGGTGAAAGATATACATTCCTGGGGTTTGTGAGTAGGTCTTCCATTATAAATCCACTCTAATATTCCCATTTCTCTAACCCTCTGGATCCCCTCATCTACATTATATCAGGGCAGTTCTGGAATTTGACCTCAGATAAATGTGCTATTTGCACAATGAGGCTGTGTCTTGGGTTTTCAGAGATCTCAAGTCTGCGACCACAGGAAATAAGATTTTCTTTCAGAGCACACATGGAAACTTTTGCATCATTCATATGGTGCTGAAGTTTCAAATTTGAAGACTTCAGCTTATCCTTTTTCATCATCACTGTATCCAGCATATCTAATAACAACCAGCCAAGATCATTATACCTCTTAATACCAGAAAACTCCACAATGGTGGTAAAAACATTCTCACCCAGAGACTTGCCTCGTATAAGCATACAATTAGCAGAATCTACTGGTGATATTTTGATATCTTTTTTGCCAACTCACCCCATGGACTGTCAATGCCATCTTGATTATTGGAAACAGGGTGATTAGTGCCTCTGAGTCTAGTCTGAGTGGAAAACCAATTGTAAAAAAACATTTTTAAGATTCTTTATCTCAAGAACCACTCCTGATACAAAGCTGTGTTAATAGGTTTCTCTAGAGAAACAGAACCAACAGAAGAGATTCTGTAATATGAAATTTATGAAGGTGTCTTACACAACCCTGGGCATGGAAGAGTCCAAAATCCATAGGGTGGGCTGTGAAGCTGGCAGCTCCAATGGTGGGTCTGGATGAACTGCACAGGAGAGGCTCGTTGGCTGAAGAAGCAGTGAAAGAGTCCCTCTTCTTTCTTAAAAGTTTGACTGATTGATCTCTTTGTGTGAGGCATGCCTTAGTTGATGTAATCAGCCACAGATGCAACCAACTGATGATTTAATATACCAGCCTTCTGGTTTATCAACCAGCCATAAAATATCTTTGTAACAACAGTCAGGCTAGTACTTGCCTGACCAGACAACTGGGCATGATGGCATTAGATTCTAACCATCATAATACCCTTGCATTGTCCTGATCTTATGAGGAAAACTGTGAGATGTGATGTTGACCATAATGTTTTTGTAGATGCCCATTACCAGATTGAAGAAGTTCCCTTTCCTTGGTAAATTGCAGTTTTGTGAATTTTTAATGTTGTACCAACCTTGCATTCCTTGCATAAACACCACTTATTTGTAATGTATTATACTTTTCTTTTATTGCTAGATTAAGTTTGCTAATGTTTTGCTAAGGATTTTTGCATCTATGCTCATGAGATGATATTGATCTCTAGTTTTGCACATTTTTTGTAGTGTTTTTGTCTTCTACTTTTATTGTGGTAACTGTGACCTAATACAATGAATTGAGAAGTGTTCTGTCTTCTTCTATTTTATGGAAATATTTATGTAAAATTGATGTTATTTCTTCCTTAAGTGTTTGTTAAAATTCACCAGTGGAGCCGTCTGTGCTTTGGATTTTCATTATGGAAACATTTGTAATTGTTAATTCAATTTGTAATAGGTTGGTGCATCTCTTTCTCCTTGAATGAGTGCATTTCTTTTAAGGATTTGTCCACTTCCTGGAGTTTTCATAATAATTTTATTATTCCTTTAATATCTCTAGGATCTACAATAATATCTTGCATTTCATTCCTAATATTGATAATTTGTGTCTTTATGTTTCTTCAAAAATCTGACAAGATGTTTATCGATTTTTTTGACCTTTTCAAAGAGGCAACTTTTTGGTTTTATTGGTTTTTCTCTATTGCTTTCTATATTTTGTTGATTTCTTCCCTTATCTTTCTTTCTTTCTTTTTTGATTGCTTTGATTTAATTTGCTATTCTTTCTCAAATCATTGATTTAAGAACTTTTTCTTCAATATGAGCATTTTGTACTATAAATTTCCTTCAAAGCATTGGTTTAGATTTTTATCTCAAGTTTTGATATGGTGAGTTTTTATTTTCACTCACTGAAAAATATTTTTAAAATTATCCTCAGATTTCTTCTTTGACCCACAGATTATTTAGAAATGTGTTTTTATTTCCAGTATTTTGGAATTTCTCCAGAAACTTTTTGATATTGATTTTGAGTTTAATTTCTTTATGGAAAAGGAACATACTCTGCATAATTTCAATAATTTTAAATTTGTTGAGAATTGATATAAGGCCCAGAATATGTTAAAAAGTATGTTTTAAATATTCCATATGCACTTGAAAAATATGTGTGTAGCTATTTGTTAGAGTATTGTACAATTGTAAATATCTTCTATATCCTTACTGATTATTTTGGCTACTTGCCCTATCAATAATTAAGAGTGGAATACTGAGGTTTCTAACTATTATTGTAGATTTGTCTGTTATATCTTCCACTTCTCTAAGCTTTTGTTTTATATATTTTGAAACTTCATTATCAGGTGGATAAAAATTTAAAATTGTTATGTGTCTTTGGTGGATTGAACTATTTGTCATTATGTCATATTTCTTTATCTCTGGTAATATTTATTATTCTGAAATGACTTTCTCTGATGGTTATATAGGCATTCCAAGTTTCTTTTGATTAGCATTTGCAGGGTCTATCTCTTATATATATGTATTTTTCTGGCCTATCTTTGTCTTCATATTTCAAGATTTTTTGCAGATGGTTTATGCTTGGGTCTTGTTGTTTAACGTAATCTGATCATGTTTACTTTTTTTTTTGCATGGACAGGCACCAGGAATCGAACCTGGGTCTCTGGCATGGCAGGCGAGAATTCTGCCACTGAGCCACCATCACACCCCCTTCATGTTTACTTTTAATTGCAGAGTTTAGACTTTTACTCTCTCTCTCTATAAATAATATAATATAAAAATAAATTATAATATAATTATTGATATAATTGAAGGTAAATCTACCATGTGATTTTTTTTCTATTAGTTTTTTTATCTGTGGTTTCTTTTTCTTCTCACTTCCTTTTGATTAATTGAGGTGTTTCTTTGTTTTTAGTATTAAACTTAATTTCCATTATTGCCTTATTAGTGTTACCTCTTTTATTTTACTTTTTTGTGGTCACTCTATGATTTACAGCATACATCTTTAAATCAATTCAGTCTTTTAATGATATATCACTCTGTAGTATTCAAGAGTCTTACAATAATATTTTTCCATACCCTCCCTTCTATACTTTGTGCTATTTTTGTGATTCTACATATATTATCAGCCCCATGATACATTAGTCTAATATTTTTTATAGTCAAATATTTTTAAGTGATTAAAAATAAGAAACAATGTCCAATATATTTACCCACATTTTTACCATTTCCTATGCTTTTAGTCCAGATTTACATCTGAAGCATACTTCTGCTGCGTGAAGAACTGCTTTTAACATTTCCAAGTAGTGCAAGCCTACCGTTAATGTTTCTCAGCTTCTTTGTCTGAGAAACTCATAATTTTGCCTTTATATTTTGTGCAGTTGTTTTTGTTGGGTTGATGGATTTTTTTTCTATTTCACTACTTTATAGATGTTTCTTCTTTCTATTCCAATGTTCATGTTTTCTGACTAGAAGTCTGCTGTCATTCTTTAATTTCTTTGTACATGTTTCTTTCTCTCTCAGGTGTCCTTAAAGATCTTCTTTTTAGCTTTGACTTTCATCAATTTTACCATGATTTCCTAGACATTTTCCCTCAATTCATTCTACTTTGTGTTCTCTGAGTTACTTAGATCTGTGTTTATTTGTCTTTAATTTTGGAAAATTATTATCACTTTATTTGTCACCTTTACTATTTCTTCTGCCCTATTATTTTTTTCTTATCCTTCTGGGACTCCAAGTAAACCTATGCTAGATATTGACTTTAGATATTGGATGTTGTACCTTTTTTGAAAAAAAAAACATTTTTCTTCACCTTGTGTTTTAGTTTGAATAATTTCTAATGATCTATCCTCAAGTCCACAGATTCTTCCCTCTGCTCCGTCCACTCTACAGATAAGTCCTTCAAACTATTCTTCATCTTTGATGTATTTTTCCCATTTGGTTTTCTTTTTAGTTTCCATACCTTGCTGAAATTCCACATTTGCTCTTGTACAATGTTTACCTTCTCATCATATTCTTTAATTTATTAATCAAAATTATTTTAAAGTTTCTCTCTGATAGTTTCAACAGCTGTATAATCTCTGTGTTTGCTTCTGTCGGATGTTTTCTCTTTTATACTTTTTTTTCGTTGCTCTTTTGTGTGTATTATAATTTAAAAATGAGTATAGGATATTGTTTTTAAAAATTAGGGACTATGGGAATACTCTTTTCACCTGGAACTATGCATGCTTCTCTTTCTGTCAATTCTTAATTTGGGTGTTGAGTCAATGTAGTCTGTAATAGAACTGAGTTTCTCTTCTATGTTGCTATAGTAACCTTCAATGCACCACAAACTTAAAATTTCTCCAGTGGCAGGCTGCTGTTCTGTTGTGCTTAGTGTGGCCCTGAGCACTGGAGGGTTTTTCTCAGTTTTCTGCGGAATTCTCAGCAGTCAGCAGACCAGTTCACCTGGACCACAGTGATGTCCTTTCTCTATGCCTCTGTTTCTCCCCTAGAGATGGCCTGCTGAAACTTGTATTGAAGGCAAAATGCACGGTGGGTGGAGGGATTTTCTTGGTTCTCCTCTTCTGCCTCAGTCTTAGCCAGGTCTTGTGCTACTGTCCTCAGGGAATAAACCTTTCTCAGCATTCCTTTTCTTCCTCTGTAGCAGCCAGACTCTGCTTTGTAACAAAGAGGGATCTTGGGTAGGAGTGGGGTTTTCTGCTTTGCATCAGTGAAGGATGCTGGGCCTCCTCAACCAGCAGACAGCTTTTGCTTCTAATGACGTATGGTGGCAGTGGACATTTATTTGGGAGTGTTTCCACACTTTAGCCAGCAGCAGCTGGTGCTTTGCTCCTTCCTGTCTATCTACTAGAAATAATGGACCTTTACCTAGAAGCAGGTGGAAAAGTTTTCAGCCTCCTCCCCCTGCTGACAGTTTTGCTTCCTATGAAAGAAGGGTCTGGGATGTGGGTGGAGTTATCTGTTCCAGCAAGGTGAGCTCTTTCAGGACCCCATTTTCCGTTGGGCACCAGGCGGATGCTGGTGGAAAAAAGCTCACGAGGGACTGCATACTCCCCTGAGTCTGAACTCCCAGGGATTTAAACCTTCAGGCTAGCACACACTCAACCTTTAAGAATTTGTTAAAATTTCAGTTGTTTACTTCTCACCTGCTTTTTTTATTGTTGTTGTTTGTTTGTTGCATGGACAGGCACCAGGAATTGAACCCGGGTCTCTGGCATGGCAGGTGAGAACTCTGCCTGCTGAGCCACTGTGGCCCACCCTTCTCACCTGCTTTTATGATTGCCTTCTTTTCTTCTGTGTTCTTGCCAAAGATGAAATGTTTCAAACGGCCCCTTTGTCTCTCTGATATATTTTAAAAAGTTATGATTTTGTAGCTTACCTGGCTGGGTAGGAGTAAATTTCTCTTGCTTCTCCATCCTAAGCAGAAATGAATTCTTACGATAGATGCATTTCCATTTCTGGTTTAGAAAAATGATGATGTAGACAGGTCTAAATTTTTTCTCCATATTATAAAAATAGATAGTACAAAAGTTATATTAGAGATTTGCATTTTTATTTCAAGTAATAATTTGTTAACTATGCTATGTTGTATCTTTCACAAGGAATTTTTTTTAAAGGTACGGTCAGGTTATTATCGAGAGCATTTTTCAACTGGGGTGTGTGGTGTGGGAACAACAGTGATGAGAAAAAACGCATAAGAAAATATGTGTACCTTCTCTTTGCAGGTCCCCCCCACTAGCATGGGTCTGAGGACGAATCAAAATGCAGCAATCTTTAGAAGAAGTTAAGCAACATTTCTTGTATATTATTAATAGAATCAGTAAATTCAAATAAAGCAAAGGAGAAGATCTAAATAAAAAGTTCTTCACCATCCAAGTGGAAGAGTTGAAATTTGTTTTGCTTAAGAATTTATGCAAAGGGCAGCTCAGGAAGAAGGAAGAGTCTGGAGGGTAATATTAAGGAAATTCTTCAAGAAAGGCAGTGAAATGTGGCTACTAGGGTATTTATAAAAATATAATCCCTTTGTAATGCTTCAAAAATTATTTTCTGTTTAAGTTTCATAAAACATTTGTTTTTGTGAGTATGAATTTGGTGGAAAGGGCATTAATATTTATCCAATAATAGCAAAGATAAAGGGATTTTTAAAAGATTATATACTTCAAATATCATTCAATTGCAGGTCTACAGCAAAAACTTCCTGCATTTCTTTCTCTATTAAATGTTTTGTAAATGTTCACTAGGTGGCACAGTGGGTTCAGGTATATGGAAAGACCAGCAGAAAATTTGTCCTTTAACAGATTCTGGGAAGGCTTAACATTAGCATGAAATTTCTATTGAAAGAATCTCACAGAAAACTCTGAATTAAAAGTATTGGGATCTAAAAAGATTAGAGGGTACAACTAGGTGTTTACTCATTGATTATTTGTTAATATGATCATAAATGGAATATCTAGTGACCAATTTATAAAACTGTTATTAGGGTTAAAATTCTAAAATTATAATGATCAGATTTATTTTTTTCAAAAATTAATAGTTTTAATATTATATTTTGAAAATAATGGCCCCTTTCAAGAGCTAGGCACTTGTTCATTTTAATTAGCGTTCCCTACCTCCTTTTCTAGCTAAGGAATAAAGGAAACAGTCTGGTAGTAAGTTGCAATTTTTAGTTTAGCACAGCAGGCTTAATTTATGTAGATAAAAACACCACAATACAATGAATCACATTACAAAACTAAATGTTATTGCATTTATAAAAGCATCCCTTTAAGTGCCTTTCCTGCTTAATGTTGTATCCTCTTGTTTGTACTCACCACATCATAAGACTTACATCTCTGAGCTCCTTGAAAACAGGAGTTGTAGTTTTATCAGTCATTATATTCTCAGTATCTGTTATCCTCAGTCTCTGCTATCCATAGACATTGGCTTGTATCTCAGTTCCATCACTGACTAGTTGAAATTTTGGGCAAGCTAAAGAAGCTCTAAGTCTGGGGGTAATAATAATAAATGGGGATAACAGGAGTTTCTATTCCATAGACTGTTGGGGAGTATTAAATGAGATAACAGATGTAAAGCGCAGTATCTAATACACACTAAGTGCTCAATAAATGTACCTATTATCATTATTAAAAATATCTGTTGACTGAATGGATCTTTTTTTTTTTTTTTTTTTGCATGGTCAGGCACCAGGAAACGAAGATTGAATGAGTCTTAATTATATTCTCTAAAAGAGTACTTATTTATTTCGGATTTTCCATATCACCGTGATGTAGTCATTTCTCAATCTTTGATTTATGGAATTGGGGACACAGTGAAATAAGATTACTCAATATGTGGGAAACCCAAATGCCCTATTTCTGTGAAGAAACTATCAGAAAATGATCTAAAATATGGAAACAGACAAAGGAGATTACTGGCTGTTCTTCAGTGCAGTGCTGGGCTTGACTCAGTTGTCTGGAAAATTATGTCTCTGGAAAGGAAAAGATTAACTGGTAAAGTTTTCCCTAGTAAGAATGCAAGTAACTTCTGTTGATTGAGTAGGTAACCTGGAGATTGTGGTATATGGCTTTGCTGATATAATCCAGTTTTGTTTCTAAAGCAGCAATCTTATGCTACCATTTTCTTGTTAAATTGAGTATAAAGACATAAATTCTTAAATGTTTTTGGAATGGTTTAACATATTATTACATATTTAACATATTATTGATTCCCTCATTGATTAATGAGCAAATGACTGTTCATTTTATATCTTTAAGAGAGCTATGATTTTACATTTTTGCAAATTATACTTTTGCAAAGTGCACTTTACCAATATTTTTGTAAGTTGTGACTCTCATCTCTGATGCTTAAAGTTTACCATGAATCTCAGTAGGAATGTACATGCAAGATGCCACTTTGCAATATGTAAATTTTCTATTGAATTTCTTTGATGACTTACAGGTAACAATTAAAAGCTCAATGTGAAGCCCTGACAAACCCCTCATTCAAACAATCCTGTTGGCATAGTGTTTTCAGTTTAAGTCTCAGAGGAAGAATTTGGGGAATAAAATTGAAACAAGACAACAGGAAGGAACCTGCAAGCTCTCTCCTAATTCTTTTGGTTGGCAAAAGAGAGCAGCATCTTTCTTGTGTGTTTGTAATCATGGCTGATTTTACTCAATTTAGCTCATTGCACCCATGCTGTTTCTATTTGGAAATGGGAACTAGAGTTACCTCTGACTTTTAATATCAATTTTTAAATCTTCTATTAAAAAATGTAAAGATACTAAACATACTGAAGTCTAGATTCAGTTTAATGTTGTTAAAAGAAAATATCCTTTTCAAAGAAAACAATTTTGGAAAGGCTCTGTAAATCAAACTGAGGATCAAGAATCCCTTGTCAGGGTGCCACGGTGGCTCAGAAGGTAAGAGTGCTTGCCTGCCATGCCCGAGGACCCGAGTTCGATTCCCGGTGCCTGCCCATGTAAAAAAAAAAAAAAAAGAATCTCTTGTCAAAGAAGACTGCAGTAAGTAAATGTTGAGGGATTCAAAATCTGAGCTTTAGATCTTCCTGAAATATTCCAGTGTTAAAAGATGGACAATTGAATGAAGTGGCAGAAACAAAAAGACAAATATTTTCATGCCTCATTCATATGGACTAACTATAATATAAAGACTCAGAGAATTGAAATTGAGAGTATCTCATAGCAGTCACATATATTCAGGAGTTGTAACTTATTTCTAAATCTGAGATACTGAGCTATTTGTGTATAACCTGGTCGGTCATTCCCTGAAACTTCGGGTGTTATGTGACATCAGAGACTCTGAATTAGAGTACTGAAGCTATGAAAATCAGCATTACCTCATACAGCAACTGTTCACAAAGTTGAAAAAGTGGTCAGAGTTAAAGATATGAAAGAAGCTGATTTGGATAGGACTAAGGTAAATCAGAATACTAGGTAATGGATGATATGGTTTATATTTTAAAGCTTCAACTTCTGTGTGAGACCAAAGGAAGGAATGTTGATTTGATGCAAAATTTGTATTTTATGTAGCACATTATCTAATTTAATTTGTATGGTCAGTTTATTTAAACACCATCATTACATGGAATCTTGAATATGGCATGAGATCTTATTGGTTTATACAAGTTAGTGTGATGCCCTGATATATCCCAGAATAATTTGGGCAGAGAATAAAATGTATTTGCAATGCTCCTTTGGGGGACTGGAGAAAATGGAGGAGATATTAAATTTCCCCATTTGAAGAATTCCTAGTATTCTTGCAAGCAATGGGGACAACCAATTTAATAGGCTGAGCCCTTGATCTTGTGGTTCATCCCTATGAAATTTATTCCTGCAAAGGAGAGGCTAAGCCTACCTATAATTATGCCTAATAGTCACCCCCAGAGAGCCTCTTTTGTTGTTCAGGTGGGGCCTCACTCTCTAAGCCAACTCAGCAGATAAACTCATTGTTCTCCCCCCTACACGGGATGTGACTCCCGGGGGTGTAAATCCCCCTGGCTGTGAGACAAGACACCTGGGATGGGCCTGGACACAGCATCATGGGATTGAGAAAGGCTTCTTGACCAAAAGGGGGAAGAGAGAAGTGAGACAAAATAAAGTTTCAGTGGCTGAGAGATTTCAAACAGAGTTGAGAGTTTACCCTGGAAGTCATTCTTATGTATTCTATAGATATTCCCTTTTTAGTTTATGGTGTATTGGAGTGGCTGGAGGGAAGTAACTGAAATTGTTGAACTGTGTTCCAGTAGCCAAGATTCTTTTTTTTTATTGACAAACAAAAACAACACACAAACAAGAACATTCTTAACATACAAACATTCCGTACACAGTATACAATCAATGGTTCACAATATTATGACATAGTAGTATATTCATCACCATGATCATTTTTTAGAACATTTGTATCACTCCAGAAAAAGAAAAAGAAAAAAGAAAAAACTCATACATACCATACCTCTTACCTCTCCCTTTCATTGACCACTAGTCTTTCCATCTATACAGTATATTTTAACCTTTGTTCCTCCTATTTTTTCTATACCCTGCCACTCCCTTTCATTGATCACTAGTATTTCAACCTGCTCAATTTATTTTAACATTTGTTCCCTCTATTATTTATTTATTTTTAATCCATATTTTTTACTCATCTGTCCATGCCATAGACAAAAGGAGCATCAGACACGAGGTTTTCACAATCACATAGTCACGTTGTAAAAGCTATGTCATTATACATTCATCTTCAAGAAACATGGCTACTGGAATACAGCTCTACAGTTTCAAGCACTTCCCTCTAGCCTGCCTAACACACCTTAAACTAAAAAGGGTATATCCATATAATGCATAAGAATAACCTCCAGGAGAACCATTTGACTGTTTGAAATTTCTCAGCCACTAACACTTTATTTCGTCTCATTTCTCTCTTCCTGCTTTCGGTGGAGAAAGTTTTCTCAATTCCTTGATGCTGAATCCCAGCTCATTCTAGGATTTCTGTCCCACGTTGCCAGGGAGGTTTACACTTCTGGGAGTCATGTCCCATGTAGAGGGGGAAGTAGCCATGATTCTTGAAGATGATTGCATTAAGATATAACTTTTACAATGTGACTATGTGATTGTGAAACCTTGAGTCCGATGTTCCTTTTGTCCAGGGTATGGTCAGATGAGTTAAAACAAAAAAAGGTTAATAAATAAGTAAATAATAGGGGGGCATAAAGGGCAAAAACTGGGTAGATTGAAATACGATTGGTCAATGGGAAGGAGGAGTAAGGGGTATGGGATGCATGAGGTTTTTTTTTTAATTTTTATTTATTTTCTGGAGTGATGCAAATGTTCTAAAAATGATCATGGTGATGAATAGACAACTATGTGATAGTATTGTGAGCCATTGATTGTATGCTATGTATGGACTGTATGTGTGTGAAAATCTCTCAATACAAATACTTTTAAAAAATAAAAAATGTAAATGAGGATTTCAGAGGCAATAAAAAGGTGCACAGAATTTATTGGCAAGATGAATAGGGGATTTTTCCAGAGCCCACATACCCGCATATATCACACATAGAAAAATATTTAGGTTATGCTTCTCTGTATTAGCAGATATACAGCAATCTGGAGGGCGAGAAGATAGATCTCTCAGAGAATGTGTCATAAGACAAAGCAAATTCAGTTTTGATTGGTAATAATAATAATAAACTTGAAAAATCATGTACACCACCTCTAATGTTCAGTTTCTTTCTCCTGCCTTTTGACTTGGTCCATGGGCTTGGTCTTTGGTTTCACAACAGCTGAAATATTTGGTTCCAAAGTTATAATGATGGTGCATACAAATTTTTTCAAATAGAAGCAAATCTGTCAGAAAGAGCTATAATATGGAATGGTTTATACTATTAGCATTTGAAAAAATGGACTTTACATATGTATGTACATATATACATATATAGTCAATAAAGTCAAAAGTTTATAAGTATTTGAAAAAATTGAGATTTTGACTGTATTTGTATATATATATGCACTAGTTTATACCATAAATGTTTGAAAACACTGAGACTTTGGCTAAAACAGCATATAAAAACAATTCTATAACAAAATGTTGCGTGATTCTAGAGGTACTTAAAATTTCCCAGTGTTTCAAGTCAATTCTATGAATTTGAATTAAGCCACCATTGCCTTGATGCCACTAAGTTCTGAGGGGCAAATCATGGGCAGAAATTTCAAGTCATTTCCCAGAGCAGAAGAACATTTCTACCAAAAAGGAAAGCAGAAAAATCATATCTACTAAACACGCTGCTTAACCTAGCAAAAAGGCATTCTTATCTAGAAAAGAACTAGATTGAAATTCTTATTATTTTTTTAGTTTTATAAAAATGATGGTTAATAGATAGTGTTCACAAAGAAAATGCTTTTACCTAAAAACATCAACATATGTAAAGAAATCTCTTATGCCGTAATCCACATTCATGATATCAAATATTTGGATATATCCAATGTGTGGGTTTGGCAATGTGTTGACAAAATATCCAAATTGCCATCTAGTTGTTTGTTTTTTTTTAACTTTTATTTGGGTATTTTTATACTAACAACAGACCCAAGGTCTTTGAAAAAAAAAATAATGACTTTACGTGTCACTTAATTTATTAACTCATTCATTCAAAGGTAAATATGGGAGGTCTTGGATCGTGCAAAATTTTCCCTACATGTTGAAGTCACAGCAGTGACATGACATACAAATGTTCTGTTCTCATGAACAAACACACACTCATATGGAGCTCATGCTCATTAACTGAATATTTCCTTTCTGCCTCTCCACACTGTGCTGACCATGGAGAGTTACAATAAACAGGAGAAAGTTCCCACCCTTAGAGACCTCATGATCTAATGGTAGAGATAGTGGTGGCATCCCTATAAGTCCTTCAGTCCTGTCACTGAGATAAAGAAGAGGTACCATGGGCATACATGAAGAAACAAATCCATAAAAACCTTTTTCATCATAACTGTTCAAAACAATATTTCCCACAATCAGAAATAAGCCAATTTATTGTGCTAAGTGGTGAGTTCTTACTGATTTGTTGGTTTATAGTATGTATCAACTATTCATCTTGGAGATGAGAATTTACTGCTGAATCTGATGGCACTTTACATTAAGTACAGAAAGACTACTTTAAAAGACACAAAATATGAAGAAAATGATCAGGCATCATAGCATTGGCTGTGGTTTTTGACTTATAAAGATGAATTTGAGGTAAAATTCCTTGCTTTGAAGCTCATCACTTCCCACTGCAATGGCTGGAGGGAGGGGTTGTCTACTGTAGCTTGTGAGCCAGCTTAAGAAGGAGCCTTGCTTTTCCATGCTCTTCTTTTTCCTCTCCTCAATAGCAGACTTTGCCAGTTCAAGGACAACAATGTGTGTCATTTGGAATATAAATTGCACAATGGAGGACAATTCTATAAAGCCAGTATACTGATTCAGTATACGAATTGAGGGCTTCCCCTAGCCTCTGTGTCCAGGAATCTGCTTTCAAGCTTAGTTTCACTAAAATATTGTCTCTAAGATTGCTTGGGACTTAAGGAAATGAGATCCTTCAGTTTTATGCTAATGGGAAAAACCCAGGTTCAGACTAGACTGCAGGCCATGCAATCATCTGATATTACAAGACGTTACCCGAGAAACCTCACTCATTTTCTCCGTCTCCATCACTGTTCTCTTTGTTCTCACATTTCTCTGTGACTCATTGGATTGAGTTTCATGCTTTTCATTTCTTGTACATATTTCTTCCATGCTATCTCCAGGTCATCACAAATTAACATTTTCAAGACCCCATTATATCTAAGGTGCCCACAAAATAGTTTTTGTTTAAAAATCCAAATGGGCTTTGTAATCACATTCATTGAATACAGATCTAGGGTTCATGTTTCTCAATTTCATCAAATGGGGAAAAAAGTAAAAACAGTCATAACAATTGGGAGTCTGACAGATATAATGGCAAGTTGATTAAATGTTTTACTTCTTTACTGGATGCTTTAGCTTAGATAAACACTAAATACATAAGAAATTAATCATCATAAAATGTTAAGTTTGTTCTTGAAACACTACTTTAAGAAAATTCCCCATTATTTACAGTATACAATCTAAAACCTTTATCTTGTCATTTCAAGTTGACCATGATGAAGTTAAATTTTTAACTATTTTTCATTTATTGAAATAAATTTCACATAATGTAAGTCTAACCATTTTAAAGTGACAGTTCATTTGCAGAGTTGTACAATCTCTACCTTACCTAGTTCAAAATATTTCATCACATCAAAAGAAAACCCTGTAACCATTAACCAGTCACTCTCCATCCTCTTCTCCTCCCAGCCCTTGGCAACCACTAATCTGCTTTCTGTCTCTAAAAGTTTAGCTATTCTACATATTTCATATCAGTGAAGTCATACAATATGCGACCTTTTGTGCCTGGCTTCTTTCACTCAGCATAATGTATTAGAAGTTCATCTACTTTGTAGCATGTACTAGTGCTTAATTCCTTTTTGATGACCAAATAACATACCATTGAATGGCTATACCACATTACATTTATCTATTCATCAGTTAATGGATAGTTGGGATTTTTCTACATTTGACTATCAGGAATAATATTACTACAAATATTCATGTACAAGGTTTGGTGTGGACATGTCTTCAGTGCTCATAGGTATATATTTTGGAGTAGAATTGCTGGGTCATATGGTAATTCTATGCTTAACTCTTTGAGGAACTGCCAGATTGTGTACGATGGTGGCTGCACCATTTTAGATTCCCACCAGCAATGTACGAAGGTTCCAATTTTTCTGAATCCTCACCAGCACTTATTATTATCTGCTTTATTGATTATAGCCATCCTGGTGGGCATGAGATGGTATCTCATTGTGGTTATGACTTGAATCTCCCTAATGACTAACAATGTTGACTATCTTTTCAAGTGCTTATCGGCCATCTGCATATCTTTTTGGAAAAAAGTCTATTCAAGTCCTTTGCCCATTTTTAAAAATAGGATTGTATATCTTTGTTGTTGAGTTGTAGGACTTTATACACATTCTGGATAGTAACCCCTGGTGAGGGTTTACTATCCAGAGTATATATATTTCCCAGTATTTTCTCCATTCTGTGGGTTGTCTTTTCACTTTTGATAATTTCTTCTGATCTACAAAATTTTTTTATTTTGATGAAATCTAGTCTACCTATTTTTCTTTTACTAATCATGCTTTTGGTGGTAAATTTTAAAATTTTAAATCTTCATCAAAGAAAAGATGAAGAGGTAAGAAGTTTACCTCCTTGTCTCAGTGTTCTCTGATTGCATTAAAAAACTTATAGGGACATGGAGTGATGATTCTGTCCCTCCACAATGTTTGCTCGTATAAAGAACAAAAATAATAGAGACCTTTTCATGTTTATGAGACAACATTTTCTGAGAACTTGCCACTCATCTGAAATAGCTTTTTTATTTTAAGAGACAAAAATTTATCCCAAGGACTAGAGCTTAGATTGCTGTGTTTACAACCAAAGGGACGTTTTCTAGAATTCTGCATTTTATACTTTTTCTTAGAAAATACTATGGATATTTTATCATAACAAATCGACAAAATCTTAATTCTAACAGACATTACTAGAAGGCTGTCTTGTGAAAGACACTAACATCTGTCGAACACTTATAAGCATCAAGCTCAGGAAGGTCCTTGGCATTGATTGCCCATTTGATCTTTTAATACTGTGGAAATAGACTGGATGATCCACACGATCTGAAAAAGTATGTATCTGGTTCAAGACTCAAGGAGATGAGATTCTCGTAAGTAATTCAGTTTGTAGTCAGGAAATATAACAGGATGCAAAATTGGAGACATGAAGTTTCAGCTTGAAGCCCAAGACAATGGATGTCATATTTTAAAGAAAAACATTCATTTAAAAAAGTGAATATGATCATACTATTCCCCTGCCTAGACCCTTGCAGTGGATATCCATTATCCTTAGGCTGAAGTCTTCACCTACCTTCTTACTTCAATTTTCTTATCTTTTACCACTCTTTCCCCTTCCCTCAGCATTGTCTGCCTCCTTATATCCCTAATATTCAACCTATTGCCAGATTAAAACCAAGAGTATGTTGAATGATTTTATGAGTTTTCTCCACCAAATGTGTTTGCCATACTCAGGAGAGGGGAGAACCTTTCTCCCCATCCTCCCTACCCCCTGTGAATTCTATTTTTGACTAGAAGCCTAACAGCTCTGAGACACCTGATTTATCCTCTTCAGATCTAGAGTTGTTTCATTATAACTATGGGAATATATCACTCCCCCAGTCTCCACACACTGGTATGAAAAAAACTGAGAAAGAGCCCCAAGCTCCCCATGTTTCTGGGAAGCCCCCTTCTGCCCTGATCTCTACACTGCTGTAGGGATGAGTGAAGAACCCTTGAAAGTTGTATGATCTGGTAACATCCTCATTCCTCCACCCTTTTTCCTAATATTAACATCTTCGAATAGGTTCTTTGTTCCTGTTTATGTCCAACTTCCACTATTCCAAAGACTCCCGGGTCAACACTCAAGACTTGAACTCTTACCCTATCTCCCATCCCTCCTCAACTCCTGAGATCCTTCTCTTGGGGCCTCCAGAGCTAATGGTGCATCACCAGTGAAATCCTTCAGCCTTCAACCTCTCTTAAGAAGCGCTTCCTTCTTGCTTCACTTAGGAACACTGTTTCCCTTGTGGCTCTCTCACATGGTGTCTATTCTTTCTTCATTAACCCCTGGAACATTGTACCTGGAGTTCGAGTAACTGTCCTCCTTACCATTATGGCTACATCTACATTATCGTGCTATCCCTTCCTAATAAACTGTAGCTTTGCAGCTTAAGCCTTTTGCCTCTATTCCTCATCAGTCCTCCTGCCATGCAGTAATCTACAGAACACTGTCCCATTCCCACCTTCCTGGAAGATGTCAGTTCTGGCTTACAGACATTCTTTTCAACATAGCTGTCATAATTCTAGGCTATGTGGATGATCCTTTCAATATCTTGTCTTCTTTATTTCCTTGTCCTCTTCTTCCCAATGACCTTGCCTTCCATGTGACCCCTGCCACTTATTCCATAGTTATATTCTACACTTGCCATTAGGAATAACTTCCTCTAATAATGCCAATTTTAGGACAGCAGCTTCTTGGATACCAATCTAAATTACTCTCTTCAATGTCTCAACTTCCAACCCTCCTTCTATCTCATGGAGCTTCCAAATATTCTTTCACTTTCCCATATTCCTTTGTACTTTCACTTTCCTCTTTATCTAGTTTAGATGCTATGTTTTTTCCATCATTAGTCATAGAATTATTACAGTTATGTTGAAAAGAATGTCCGTAAGCCATTTTTCCATTCTACTTACAATTGGTTCACACCTCAGGAATGGATTAAGTTTAAGAACATGTTTTTCAAGAGTACATAGCTCCAAACCTCAGGTTCTATACAAGTTTATTGCATGTGTAGCTTCATGTATTCATCACCAGTCAAGATATTGAACTGTTCTATCATCACACAGGTCCCTCTTGCTGTCCTTTCATAACCTCTTCCACTCCAGTGGCAACCACTCACCATTTCTAAAATTTCATGTTTTCAAAATGTGATATAAATGGAGCCATGCACAATGTAGCTTTTTAGGATTGGCTTGTTTTTTTTTCACTCGGCATGATTCCCTGGGGATTTGTCCACACTATTGTAGGTATTAATAGTTTGTTCCCTTTTATTGCTAAGTAGTATCCCATGATATGGGTGTATTACAGTTTCTTTGACCATTTACACATTGAAGGACATTTTTTTGCTATTACAAATAAAGTCGCCATGAACATTCATGTATGTGTAGATACAGGTTTTCGTTTCTCTGGGGTATATGTCTGGGAGTGCTATTAAGAGATTCTGCTTCATAAGAAACTGCCAAACCGCTTTCCAGAGTGGCTGTGTCATTTTATATCCCCACTGACAAATCATGAGTGATTCAGTTTCTCCACATCCTTGCAAGAATTTGTGGCTGATCTTACTTTTACTTTAGCCATTCTGATAGTCATGTAAAATATCTCATTGTATTGCATTTCCTTAATGGCTAACGATGTTTAACATCTTTTTATCCTGACTCATTCTAACTTATTGAGGATGAGTGAAGTAGAATATCAACTTCCACCTTTGCCCTAGTAAAAGTGGGGCACCAACCTGCACTACTTCATTGCCTCTGAGTTAGGTGTAAGTTTACCTTCTCCCTCGGCTCCATGCCACCAGGAAGAAAGGAAGGAGAGAGCTGACTTATACCACCTTGCTGCTGCAGAGAGCAAATGGAAGCTCAATTCCCTACTGGTACCTGCTGACACCAATGGAGGAAGTGGGAAGTAGTGGAATGCTAACTAATCCTGTATTCTACCCGCCTCCTTCAGCTTTGTTGATTCCAGGTGGAGATGGAAACTCAGCTTTCCACTGCACCCTGTTTTTATTGAAAGAGAGGAGGGGAGAAGAGTAGCATCTATCCCTGCTTTGCACTGCCTTGGTCAGTCACATTGATGGCAGGTAGGTGTTCTGGCTCAGTCCAAGCTGGTCCCATTCACCTGATATTGGTTTCTTATGTCTCATTGCTGTAGGTGGGGATGGGGGCCCAATTCGCTGCTGCACCCTATTGACACTACCCGGGTGAAACTGGAGCACTGTTTGCTCCACACTAGCCCCACTGAACCTACTCCAGTAGGAAAGTTCAAGCACTGCTTGAGTTTGCCGGGTGAAGAATGGAAGATTAGATGCACTTTCACCACTATGGACACCACCAACTAGGGAATCAGAACACTACCACTTGCTTCCATGAAGAAAGAGGATTGGGGGATGACCAGCTCCCTGCTTGGCCTTGTTGAAACTGTGAAGGTCAGGGGGTAGGTAAGGAGATGGGTGTGGTTCTTCTACTTTTGTTTGATAGTACAGGTACTATCAGAAAGGTTTTCTGTTGTTAGGATCCATTTCCTTGCCTTTTGGAAGAGAGAATAAGCTGTTCTTGGGATTTTTTTCATCTGTGCAGTTGGAAGTTCTGGGTTGGAAATTTCTGCCGAGCTGTGTCCGAATATATGGGAGGCAGTAAGGAAATCCAGGAAAATCACCGAGGTCTGATATCCTTAGGATGTCCTCCTTTTTCTTTCCACCTTTTGGAGTCTTCTTACCCTTGGTTTTGTACTATGCCCAGGGATTATTAATGTTAAAAGAGACAATGAGAAATCCAAAATCAAGGCATCATCAAGGTACGGCTTTCTCCCAAAAAACCATGGTTTGGGGGGCTGGCTGTTGGCAATTGTTTGTCCTTGACTTTTCTGTCACATGACAATGCATATGGTGGCCTCTCCTGGCTTTTTCTTCCTCTTCTGGGTTCTGTGACTTTATGCTTCTAACTGCTCCCTCTGTCTTTCCCCCACCTTGTCTAAATTTCACTCTGTTTGTTTTTATTTGTTTGTTTAGTTGGTTATTTTTTTTTTTTTAATTTCCAATCTGTTTATAAAGCACTTCAGTTGCCCAGATTAAAGCCTGACCTCTGGGCTACACCTTAACTGCAATAACATTTGAAGAGATCTTAATTATAATGAGTCTATACCAACTAGAGTGGATTAAGTTTGAGAACATATTTTTCTCTCGTACATAGCTCCAGGCTACCACACCATCTGCATTTAAATACATGCTTATGATTTCCAAATTAGTATTTTCATCTCGACTCCCCTCAGAATTCTGGACTCATGGATATCACTTATCATATTCAAACACTTCAATATACTCAAAAATTGAAATCTAGTAACTATCTCAATTTTAAAGTGAATCCCTCTAAACCTGTCCCTTTTCCAGTCTTTCCCATCTTGGGAAATGGAAACTCCACCTCTCCATTGGCTCGGACCCAAAATCTTGGTGTTTTCCTTGACTTCTGTTTTCCTTATATATTTTATATCCAGTTCATTGCAAAGCCTATTGCCTCTAACTTCAAAACACACCCAAGACTTGTGAGTTTTTCACCATCTGTGGTGCTACCACCCTGGTCAGTGCTACTTTCATTCCTCCCTGCATTAATGCAATAACCATGTTATGTTATTTTAGCTTCTTCCCCTTTCTCCCTCTGAATCTGGTACTGTCAATTTCTCCATTTCCATTAGATTCTCAGTAGAGCATCCTTATCCTACCATCTCCTTTTTTTAATGTGCCAGAACAGGTAGTATTTGAAATTTGCATGTGTAGTTTTTATTTTACTACTTTAATGATCTCCTAAGGTAATCTGACTCCTTCTGAGAACAATCTTCACATCATTCAATTGAATACTTTAAGGGTCCAACATTATTTTCCAGACAAAATAAATTGAAAACAATTTAACTGACTGTAACAGAGGTTGACTGAGTTAGTATATCAACTAATCCATTCTGTTTGCAACAGAAAGAAATTGTCCTTACGAATTGTGTTTATGTGAAATTGGTGAGGAAGGAGATGGAAAAGGTCTGTGAAGTCACCCAGTTCATTTTCCTCACAAGGTCACAAGATTCCTCTCCCAAATGAACCTGTTAAGCTTCTGACCTGTGGAGGTTTGGATTCTGGATCTCAGGTGTGGCAGGATTTATTAGTACTGTGGGAGCTGTTGGTCTTTATGATCCAAAGGCAATTCAGTGTACTGTGGTTTCAAGTCCACCAAAAACATCAAGAACAGCACCCTTCAACAAGGACCATTTGTCTTTTTAACAAAGTCTAAGTCACAAGCGTTGCTTTTTCTCCTCTTCATGGAGGGATTTTCCTTTTCCCAGTTTGTCATTCCTTTCATTTTGATATGTTGTCAATATATTGATGATTTATCTCAACATTTTCTCTTCTTGATGTCTTGTTCTTTTTTCAGCAGTTTTATTGAGATGTATTCACACACCATAACATCCATCCAAAGTATATAATTCATGGATCACAGTATATTCACAGAATTGTGTATTGATTACCACAATCAATTTTAGAACATTTTCATTACTCAAAGAAGAAAAACCTATACCCCTTATACCACTTATTATTGACACTTAGCATTGTGTGGTACCTTTGTAACAACAAATGAAATAATATTATAATACTACTCTTAGCTATAGTTCTTGGTATATAGTAAGTATATTTTTGCCATAGTCCACTCTGTTGTTAACACTTTGTAATAGTGAAGAATATTTGCTCTAGTTCATGGAAGAACATTCTTATATTTGTACTATTAACCCCAGTCATCACCCACAACAAGGTTCAAAATGTTATACAGTTCTATGTTTTATCCTCTAGCTTTTCTTCTAATGACATACATGAACCTAAACTTCCCCTTCAATCACAATCATTCACATAACTCAGTGTTGTTAATTACACTCACAATAAAGTGCTATCACCTTTACCCATCTCCAAACATTTACAATCAACCTAATTAAAAATTCTGCACAAATTAAGCAACAGTTCCACATTCTCTACCCTCATTCTATCTCCTGGTTGCTTATATTCTATTTTTTGACTCTGAGTTTATTATAATTAGACATTTTTGTGAGACATACAATCTTTGACCTATTGTGTCTAGCTTATTTCACTTAAAATAATGTCCTCAAGGTTCATCCACATTGTCACATGCATCAGGATTTCATTCCTTCTTTCAGCTGAATAATATTCCATTTTATGCATATACCCCATTCAGTTCATCTGTTGATGGGCACATGGGTTGCTTCCACATTTGGCTGGTATAGTTTGCAGTCTGCTGGAATGCAATATACCAAAACTGGAACAGCTTTTATAAAGGGGAATTTATTAAGTTGCAAGTTTATGATTCTAAGGCCATGAAATGGTCCAAATTAAGGCATCAAGAGAGAGATACCCTAACTCCAAAGAAAAGGCCAATGAAGTTCAGGACTTCTCTCTCAGCTGGGAGGGCACATGACAACATCTGCTAGCTTTTTCTCTTCATTTCATAAGGCTTCCCTGGGGTGTTTTCCTCCTGCTCAAAAGGTCTCTGGCTGTGTTGACTCTGTTGGTACTGGTGGCTCTGAAGCTTTTCCAAAATGGTGCCCCCTAAAAAAAGGCTCCAATTAGCAACTTCACCTTGAATGAGTAGAGACACATCTCCATGGAAACCATCTAATCAAAGGTTACCACCCACAATTGGGTAGGTCATATCCCTATGGAAACAATTAGAAAGATCCCATCCTGCAATATTCAATGAGGATTAAAGGACGTGGCCTCTCTCAGGTACATAATAGCTTCAAACCTGCACAGCCACTATGAACATTGGCGTACAAGTGTCTGTTTCTGCCTCTGCTTTCAGTTCTTGTGAGTAAATAGCTAGTAGCAGGATTGCTGGATCATATGCAATTCTATACTTAGTTTCTTGGGGAAACGCCAAACTGTCCTCCACAACAGTTCTACCATTCTGCATTCCTACTATCAGTGAATGTGTGTTCCTATTTTTCTACATCCTCTCCAACACTTGGAGTTTTTCTTTTTTTTTTTCTTTTTTTCATAGTGGCCATTCTAGTAGGTGTGAAACAATATCTTGTGGCTTTGATTTGCATTTCCCTAATAGCTCGTGATGTTGAGCATCTTTTCATGAGCTTATTAGCCATTTATATTTCCTCTTTGGAAGAATGTCTATTCAAATCTTTCTCCTAGTTTTTAATTGGGTTGTTTGTCTTTTTATTGTTGAGTTGTAGGATTTCTTTATATATTCTAAATATTAAACTCTCATTGGATGTGTGGTTTCCAAATATTTTCTCCCATTGAATGGGCTACATTTTCAGTTTCTTGGCAAAGTCCTTTGAAGCACAAAGGTATTTAATTCTGATGAAATCCTATTTACCTACTTTTTTGTTTTTTGAGGTTTGTGCTTTGGGTGTAAAGTCTAAAAATCCATTGCTCACCAAAAGATCTTGAAGATGCTTCCCTAAATTTTCTAAATCTAGGGATTTGGCTATTCAGGGCCCCTACACTTCCCCCCAAATTTGATAATTGTCATTTCTATTTATGCAAAGGAGGCTGTTGGAATTTTGATTTGGGTTGTGTTGAATCTGTAAATCAGTTTGGGTAGAGCTGACATCATATTGATATATAGTCATCCAATTCATGATCACAGAATGTCCTTCTAATTAATTGTCTTCTTTGATTTCTTTTAGCAATACTTTGTAGTTTTCTGTGTACAGGTCTTTTGCATCCTTGGTTAAATATTTTCCTAGATGTGTAGTTCCTTTTGTTGTATTGTAAATGAATTTTTTTCTTGATTTACTGCTCAGATTGCTCATTACTAGTGTTTAGAAATTCCAGTGATTTCTGTATGCTGATTATGTATCTCACAAGTCTGCTGAACTTGTTTATTAGCTCTAGTTAGTAGCTTTGGTTTACAGTTTTCGAGAGTTTCTATATATAGGACTATGTCATCTGTAAATAGTGAACTTTACTTCTTCCTTTTCTTTTTGGATTGCTATCATTTCTTTTTCTTGCCTAATTGATCTACCTAGAACTTCTAGTACAATGTTGAATAACAACAGTGACTGTGGACACCCTTGTCTTGTTCCAGATCTTAGAGGGAAAGCTTTCAGTTTTTCATCATTGAGTACAATGTTAGCTGTGGGTTTTTCATGTATGCCCTTTATCATGTTGAGGAAGTTTCCTTCTATTCCTATTGTTCAAAGTGTTTTTATCAAGGAAGGGTGTTGGATTTTGTGAAATGCCTTTTCTGCATCAATTAAGATAATCAGATGTTTTTTCCCCCTTTCATTTAGTTACTGTGACTTATCACTTTAATTGATTTACTTCTGTTGAACTTCACTTGCCCTTGCTTTCCTGGAAAAAAAAAAAACACTTGATCATGTGTATAGTTCTTCTGAAATGCTTTTGGATTTGATTTGCATGTATTTTTTTTTTGAGGATTTTTGTATCTTTATTCTTTAGAAAAAATGATCTGTAATTTTCTTTTCTTATAGTACCTCCATCTGGCTTTGTTATGAGGGAGATACTGGTTTCATAGAATCTGTTAGGTAGTTTTCCCTCTTTAATTTTTTGGAAGAGTTTGAGCAAGAGTTCATATTAATTCTTGGAGTGATTGGTAGAATTCACCAGTAAGACATTTCATCTTTAGTTTTATTTTTTGGGAAGCTTTTAATGACTGATTCGATCTATTTCTTCTTGAATTAGAGTAGGTTCATGTGTTTCAAGGAATGTGTCCATTTCATCTAGGTTGTCTAGTTTGTCGGCATACAGCTGTTCACAGTATCCTATGGTCCTTTTTATTTCTTTGGGGTCAGTAGTAATGCCTCCCATCTCATTTTATTTATTTACCACTTCTTTATTTTTTGTTATTTACCACTAACTAAGGGTTTTTAAATTTCATTTATCTTCCTAAAGAACTTTTGGTATTGTTGATTCCCTCTACTGATTTTTTTATTTGCAATATCATTTATTTCTCTCTAATGTTCATTATTTCTTGCCTTCTTCTTGCTTTGGGATTAGTTTGCTGTTATTTCTAGTTCCTCCAGCTGCACAGTTAGGTCTTTGATCTTATCTCTTTCTACTTAATGTAGGTGTTTAAGGCTATAAATTTCCCTCTTAGTACTGCCTTCACAATATCTCATAAGTTCTAATAGGCTATGTTCTCATTTTCATTAGTTTCTACATATTTACTGATTTCTCTTACAATTTCTTCTTTGACTCACTGATAGTAAGAATGTGCTGTTTAACCTCCATATATTTATGAATTTTCCAATTCTTCACTTGCTATTGATTTTCATCTTCATTCCATTACAATTAGAGAAAATGCTTTGTATAATTTCAATCTTTTTATGTTCATTGAGATTTGTTTTGTGACCTAACATGTGGTCTATACTGGAGAATGATCCATGAACAAAACAGCAATGTATATCCTGCTTTTTGGAGGTGCAATGTTCTGCATATGTCTGTTTAGATCTAGTTCATTTATCATGTTATTCAAGCTCTCTGTTCCTTATTAATGCTCTCTCTAGATGTTCTATCTATTGATGAGAGTGTTGTATTGAAGTCTCCATCTATTATTGTAAAAATACCTATTTCTTCCTTCAGTGTTGCCAAGTGCCATATTTATGATTATTTCTTCCTGGTGGATTGTCCCTTTTATTAATATGCAGTACCCTTCTTTGTCTCTCATGAACAGCTTTTCATTTAAAGGCTATTTTGTCTGATATTAGTATAGGTACCCCACCTCTTTTTTGGTTACTTCAAAGGTTAGCCCATATGTCAACTTGTCCAAGTAATGATGCCCAGTTGTCGGGTCAAGAAAGAACTTGCTTGTTACTGCAAGGACTTAAGTCATCAGTAAATTGCATTTATGGCTGATTACATTCACATCCAAGTAAGGAGGGTGTCTTTAGCATTGAGAGATGTTTCATCAAATCAGTTGAAGGTTTTAAAAGGAGAAGTGGTGACTCAGTAAACAAAAGAGAATTTTCTTCTCTACTCCAGTCAGTCAGCTTCCTTTGGGAAATTTATCAAAAACCTCCATTGGATTTGCCAGCTTGCAGCCTATGGAATTTGTACTGATAGTTCCCCATAGTTGTTTGAGATTATTTTTTAAATCTCATATTTATATGTATCTCCTGTTTCGTTTTTTCCCTGGAGAACTCTAATTAACATGGTTAATGTTTATATGAAATATCTTTTTCCAATCTTTCAGCTTCAAAAATTTTGTGACTCTGAGTCTAAGGTGAGTGTCTTATAGCAGCACATAGATGGATCACACTTTTATATCTATTCTGCCAATTTGTGTCTTTTGATTGGGAATTTAATCCAATAAAATTCAATGATATTACTGTAAAAAGAAAGTAATGTATTTCAACTATTTTATCCCTTGACTTTTATATGTTCTGTTTTATCTCTTTTTACCCTTTTGGTTGCCCTTATTGATAATTTCCATTTCTGCACTCTCCTCCCAACCTCTCTCTTCTGTTTTTTTTTTTTCCTTTCAGCTTTCAGAATTCCCTTTAGTATTTCTTTTAGGGCAAGTCTCTTATTGATGAGCTCTCTCAGCTTCCGTTTGTCTGTGAATATTTTAAACTCTTATTTTGAAGGACAGTTTTTTTTCTAAATAAAGAATTCCTGGTTGGCAGTTTTTCTCTTCTAGTGCCTTAAATATATCATGTATACCAAGGTCTTTTGTCTCATGGTTTCTGATGAAAAGTTGACAGTTATCCTTATTGCATTTTCTTTTTATGTGATGAATAACTTTTCTCTAGCTGCCTTCAAGATTCTCCCCTTTTATTTGCTTCTTGACATTTTGATTAGCATGTGTCTTGAAGTAGGTCTATTAGGATTTATTATATTTGGAATGTGTTGTGCTCCTTGAACATGTATATTTATGTTCTTCATAAGAGTTGGGAAATTTTCAGCCATTATTTCCTAAAATATTCTTTCTGTACCTTTTCCCTTCTCTTCTCCTTCCGGGATACCCATGTGTATGTTTGTGCCATTTCATATCCTTGAGATCCTGATCAATTTTTCCCATTCTGTTCTCCTGTCTATATGATTTCATCCTGTGTTGTAGCACACTCATTCTTTTCTAACTTGTTAAATCTGATATTGTATGCTACTAGGCATTTTTAATCTCTTCTATTGTCTTTCATTCCTATGATTTCTGTTATGCTGTTTTTTGTTTTCAAGTTTTTCTTTGTACTTATATAGGTTCTTCTTAATATCCTTTCTGTCTTCAGCATATCTTCCTTCATCTCTTTGAATTGCTTTAGGAGATTTGTGTGAATATCTTTGATTAGTTTTTCCAAATTCTGTGTCTCTTCTGTAGTTTTTATTTGTTTCCTTGACTGGGCCATAGCTTCCTCTTTTTTACTATGAGTTGTAATTTTTTGCTGATGTCTAAGCATCTGATTATTTTGATGAGTTTACTCTGCAGGTTAGTTTCTCTCTTTTTCCTAGGGCTTTATTGTTGATTGGCTTTGTGCTAAAGCCCTTATTGACACTTGGTTCAACTTATTATGGATATTTAGAATTGCTCATGATTAACTGATTAGATATTTTCAGCTCTTATTCATCTGATTTTTGCCCTGCATATATGGTACAACTTTTGAGATTGTGTTATTTGTGCAATTGTTTCACCCCCAGGAGAAAGTTTCCTTTCCCCTGCCCCTTCTCTAGGAATATCGATCTGTTTTATTTGTTTTTTATTTGTTTCTGTAACTTTTTAACACTCCTTTTGTTATCTATTTCTGCTTTTGCCTGGAGGGCAAATTCTGGGAAGTGCGTCCCCCCAGAGTGGACTTTCCCAAATCAGTATTTCCCAGTAAAAAGAGGGTCTGGGACCAATGAGGGGGGCATATACAAGTTCTAAAGTGCCATGAGGAGGAGATTCAGAAGGGCGGCCAGTTACTTTTTGATGGGTCCTGGAATCTGGGTTTCCCTAGCCTGCCTAGCAGGTGGCACACTTCAAACAACTGTTCCCTGCAGTCCTAAGGTAGTACTGTGCCTTTAAGTCTTCACTGATTCTACCCCTGCCAAGGATGTGGTTGAGATAGAGGCTGCTAGCAGTTTTGTCCTGGATGGGCTGAAACCGTAGCTGAGAGCTGGAACCCAGCAATCTGACTTTGCTAATCAAAACACATGAATAATGTTGGGCCATGCACAAAATTCCTGTTCTTGGGGAAAAGCTGTCCTTCAACAAATCATGTCCTGAGAAATTACTGTGTCTCTAAAACACCCCAACTATTCTACCCCTGTTGGGACAGGGTTGAAATGGAGGCTGCCAGCTGCTTTCTGTCCTAGGTGGGTTGAAACTGTAGCTGCCCTAAGAGCTGGGACCCAGTGTTCTGAGTTTGCTAAACACCATGTCGGGGCTCTCTGACCCCACACCCCATCCTCATTATTGGAAAAAAAGACTTTCATTTTCAGTCAGAAGTTGGATCCTGGGTGGTCTGCCACCAAGATGGGGTGTGGACACCAGCCTCTGCCAACATGGAGTGAGCTACTCACAATTATCCACCATAGTTCATTAGTCTCTTTTTTCCTGCTCTTCCTTAGATGGTCAGCAGTGTTCTTTTCACAGCCCCCAAATAGCTGCTTCAGACAGTCTCCTAGCCTGGAGAATGGACTGAGTCTTGAGGCTGCCGTCTTACCCTGGAGCCTATCTTCTTGATTTCTTTATCCCGAACTTTCATAATGCTTGAGTGCTTCTTAAAGTGCCTTGTACTTCTTGGAGAAGGAAACCAGACATCTCCTTTTCTAAGGCTACCAAACTACGAAAAGACATGACTCAGTCCCTATTTTACCATATAACTATGTCTTTTTTGTTGGAAAATATTTTGAAATTTTGTATAGACTACTAAAAAAAATAGTTATTTACTCAACACAGAATTAGTGAATATAAACATTTTATCATATTTTTTAGTTTTTCAAAGTTAAACATTTTTGAAATAATGACATTGGCTTCATAATTTGCAAATCCATCTCCCTTCCTTCTTTTTGGAGTGTTTGCATGAATTTGACTGAATCTTTCTAATACATTTCATTGTCTTATCTATCCCTATCTATTCTAACTATCAATCCATCCATCCATCCATCCATCCTCTAAAGTTTCTATTTAATTTTATTTATCTATTTTCTATTTCTGTACCAATATTGTATAGTTTTGTTTCTCAGGTTCCTTTTTATTTTTAATGATTCTTGATGTCTGTTTTAATTTGCTAGCTGCCAGAATTCAATATATCAGAAATGGAATGGCTTTTAACAAGGGGAATTTAATAAGTTGCTAGTTTACAGTTCTAAGGCCAAGAAAATATACCAATCAAAACAAGTCTATTGAAATGTCCAATTTAAGGCATCTGGGAAAAGATACCTTGGTTCAAGAAGGCCGACGATGTTCAACATTTCTTTCTCAGCTGGAAGGGCACATGGTGAACATGGCAGTGTCTGCTGACTTTCACGTGGCTCTACCAAAAGGGACTCTCTCCAAAATGTTTCCTCTTTTAAAGGATCCCACCAAGCAACTCCACCTTCAGTGGGTGGAGACACATCTCCATGGAAATCATCTAATCAAAAGTTACCATCTACAACTGAGTCAGTCACATCTTCATGGAAACAATCAAAATGCTCCCACCCAACAATATTGAATGAGGATCAGAGGGCATGGCTTTTCTGGGGTTCACCACAGATTCAAACCGTCACAATGTCTAAGACAACTTTCTTTTTGGTTTTCTTCTTTCCAGTTATCTTATCTTAAATATTCATAGAACTATATTTTTCCATAAAAGTTTAAATCTGTCACACTATGCAGAGTGTTGGTGGAAATTTCATTAGTTGAAAGGTTTAATGGCCTTCCTATTCAAGAACATAATGTGTCTCACAATTTGTCCAGGCTTTCTATTTTTTGTCCTTCATAATGATTAATATTTAAACTTCATGACTAACTTTTATTTTCTTACCATTTGAAAAGATTTATTCCCAGGTGCCCTGAAGTTTTTATGGGTTTTGGGAGTGACCATTTTGAATTAAGTAAGAAAATTCCCAAATTGTGGCTCAGTTCCTGAAGGTAATGTAATAGTACAGGGTGAATAAACATCTCTGTTGACCTCAGTGGAACTTTGTGGGGATAACCTTACATGCTAGCTGGGAAAGCACATGAGAAAAAGTATGATTGTAAAGGCAGTGTGTGTGCTGCGTTCCTCGCTTGCTCTCACCATTTGAACAGCAGGTGGGCCATGTTACAGTGCGGTTTCATTTCCTCAGTATCTAAGCTTCTCCTGGATGGTGTGGGCCAGGGGAACCCCTAACATGTAAGCGCTACCTCTGAATGGTCATTGAGTAGCAATTTAATTTGAGCCTGGGGTGTCACTGTCTTCCTCCAGTCATGGGGCAGTGTTGCTTTTTGTTCTCTATTCAGAAGACAACAAAGTGATTTTTTTTCCCCAGATAGGTTCTCCAGGGTTGACATGAACACCACAATATTCTATTTCTTAGGGATAGCCACATTTACCATGGCAGGCCTTCAGATCCAACTTCCAGTTATTAGGCTGTTTTTATGAAGCAAATTCATCTCACATTGGAAACAACCAAGGAGAAAAAGAACACTGGGAAATTTGAGCCACATTTAAGGTGGAACCTGGGTAGAGAGAGGCCACACTATTATGGGGATCTTTCTTTAAAGGTAATTTTCAGCTATTTTGCTTCAGACATTTTTTTCCTTTTGGTCCGTCTCATGTAGGCTACTTATCTTTTCAGTTATTAAGTGACAAAGACCGTTTAATTCATTGGAAACCCACACACATTTTGTTCTAGTTTGCGAGCTGCCAGAATGCAATATACCAGAAATGGACTGGCTTTTAAAAAGGGGATAATAAGTTAACGAGTTGCTAGTTTATAGTTCTAAGGCTGAGGAAATGTCCCAATTAAAACAAGTCTACAGAAATGTCCAATCTAAGGTATCCAGGGAAAGATACCTTGGTTCAAAAAAGCCGATGAAGTTCAGGTTTCTCTCTCAAGTGAAAGGCATGTGGCAAACACAGTCAGGGCTTCTCTTTCAGCTGCAAGGGCACATGGTGAACATGGCATCATCTACTAGCTTCCTCTCCATCTCCCTGGGAGACATTTTCCTTCTTCATCTCCAAAAATTCACTGGCTGGTAGACTCTGCTTCTCGTGGCTATGTCATTCTCTGCTGTCTCTGAATCTCCCATTCTCCAAAATGTTTCCTCTTTTATAGGACTCCAGTAAACCAATCAAGACCCACTCAAATGGGTGGAGACACATTTCCCCTAATCCAGCTTAACAACCACTCTTGACTGGGTTGCATCTCCAGGGAGATGATCTAATCACAGATTCAAACATACAGTATTGAATAGAGATTATTCTGCCTTTACAAAATGGGATTTTTATTAAAACATGGCTTTTCTAGGGTCCATACATCCTTTCAAACCAGCACACCCTTCCTTCCAGTCATTCATTTTTCACTATGAGACAGATAAGACAGTGAGAGGTCACAGGTTCCCTGGAGCCTTACTCTTCATGTTTGACCACCTAGAGTCCTCATTACTGGGAGTTGTTCAAGGACACCCCTCCTTGGCAGGGGTTCCCAGAAGGAATTCTTGCAGGTGGTAAAGCATGGCTTATTCTTTCATCACTGCAGTGTTGCTTAAATGATTTCTATTTTAAGGTCCTTAAATTTAAAGCTGGCTGATAAAACTTGGTTATAGCACATGGTTTGAGTTCAGGCACTGTTTTAGTTTGCTAAAGCTGCTGGAATGCAATATACCAGGAATAGAATGACTGTTAAAAGGGGAATTTATTAAAATCCAAGTTTACAGTTCTAAGGCTATAGAAATGTCCAAGTTAAGGCATCCAGAAAAAGATACCTTAACTCTAAAGAAAAGGCCAATGGAGTTCAGGGTTTCTCTCTCAGCTGGGAAGGCACATAGTGACATCTGCTAGCTTTCTCTCCTCATTTCATAAGGCTTCTCTAGGCATTTTCCTTCTGCATCTCCAAAGGTCTCTGGCTGTGTGGGCTCCATTGGCTCTGAAGCTTCTTCCAGAATAGTTCCCTCTTAAAAGACTCCAGTAAGCAACCCCACCTTGAATGGGTGAAGACACATCTCCATGGAAACCACCTAATCAAAAGTTACCATCCACAATTGGGAGGGTCAGATCTCTGTGGAAACAATATAAAAGATCCCACCCAGCAATACTGAATGGGGATTAAAGAACATAGCTTTTCTGGGGTACAAAACAGATTCAAACTGGCATAGGCACATTTCTTATATTTGAAATGTTTGGAAAATAAAAGTGTAATTGGCTTTAGCTGTATATTCACAAGGGGGTAGAGTGGTCTTTGGGTCTAGGCATGGGTCTGATCTCCAAGATGGCAAGGACCCAGGGCTTATCCTTCAAGGTAGCATGAAGCACCCAAAATAACTTGCTTATACGTTCACCTCTGAACCTAGAAAGTCAGTCCTTCATCAAACAAACAGCCTAACACATATTTAACTAACAAAATTGGGTGTAAAGGAATCTTCTACACTGTGAGTAATTAGTCTTTCATGATTTGTTGTCAGAAAGTTAAGATAAAAGTCACCTTGAAGGAAAAATCTCATGTAGTTTATAAAAATTCAGATTTGGTTGGCATAGAAATACATCATGAAAATACCAAAGTGTGGGTAAGTTATTGTTTTAGCTTTTATTTCTAGATAAGAGGATTTTATTCTTAGCCTTTGTAAGTGTGGAAAGCAAGATCAACATTTTTGCTTTAAGCCACATCTAGTTAGTTAAGTTGAATGTTGTTTTAAGAAATAAGGAGCAAAATAATCTCCAAGAAAGAAATGTGGGAAGTGGCAAGAACAGGTAGGAAAGAGAAAGGAATTAATGTAAGTTGAAAACCCCCTCTCAGGCAGGCTCTGGGCTGGCCTGGCACTCACCTTATTATCTCAGAGCAAGAGAAGAACCAAGACTGGGATATCTCGGGAGCCAAATGGTCACCCTTGGATTGTGATGGGCTCTTCCTTTGAGAATTCCTCAATATGTGACAATCTACTGTCTTTGCAGGAGAACAACAAGGCAGCTGGAGGTGGGTGTCAGTTTTTCCCATACATAAAAGGGGGAACATGCAGATCATGTGCTTGGATGAGAATTCTAGGCTGATTATGGGTCTCTTGAATATGTACTCCCTCATTGCCCAGGCTTTTATTGCCTGCTGATTAGAAAATGAGTAAATCTATACTTCTTGTTATGGAACATTAATCATGTTAATTAAATGAGTATTTTACTGAGTACATCACAGGCAATGAAATGTGTCAAATAAGAACGAGAGAGAGGGCCATGAGAAATGGTCTCTTACCTCAAGAACGTGAATGCCTAGTGCAGGACAAACGTGACTACCTAGCATAGAAAGCAGAATGTGTCAAGTGCTATAACGGGAAATGAAGTGATCCTGGGTTTTGGACAATGGAGATGCTAATTCAGACTCAGAGTTTGCAGAAGGCCTTGGGGAAGGACCTAAGTGATGGGTGGGACTCAAGGGAAGATCACTCCAGTGCATAAAGGAAGCCACTGAAGTACAGAAGTTCAGGGCTTAGCCATGAATTTTCAGGACACTGGTCTAGCTAGAGGCCCATCTGGGCATGCAGTTGGATATGAGACTGGAAAGCAGACTGCATCTGGATTATAGTAGGCTTTAAATGCCAGGAAGAGCAGCCAGGAGAATTCCAAGGAAGATTTTTGAGCAGGGGAGTTTCATAACTCTATTTTGTGATTTAAAAGCTAATTCTGATGGTAGTGTGAAAGATGGAATAGAGCAAAAAGAGACTAGGGACGGAGGACCAACAAGAAGACCATTTTTGCCCAGGTGGGTGAGAAGTTTTATGGGAGTAAAAAGTCCAACAAATCATGATAACCAGAAAGGCACTTTAAGAGCTGGCAGAGAGAGCTTCGGCTGTGTTAGAAGGTCTAGATTCTCCTGTTGCTTGGCCATGAAATTGTGGTGTCTTTTCATGTGCTTGGATCAGTTTCACATCTGTAAAACGGTCATAATATTTACCTTATAAGGGATATGTTTTTGAAAATGCTTTTCAAATTCTGAAGTTATCTCCACATTGTGATATTCTTGTGTTTTCATCGTTTTGGGGCTTCATTAAATTACTGACAAAAGATATTTATTGAGGGTCTATAACAGGCTAGATACTGTTCTGGGGATCCAGCAGTGAATAAAATAAAAGTGTCTGCCCTCAGGGGGTTTCCATCCTAGTGGGAAGAACAGAAAACAAACAAGATTAGTAAGTAAAATATACACGATGTGAAGAAGCCAGCATGAAAGGACCTGGGAGAGAGAGTTCTGGAAAGATGAAACTGGAACTGGAAAGGTCCTGAAGTAAGGGCATACTTGAGTATTTGAGAAATCATATCAAGTCCAAAGTTGCTGGAGCAGAGAGATGGGAAGCCAGATCCTTTAGGGACTGTGAAATACAGTAAGTAACTTGGCTTTTACCCATAGTGAAAGTGAAAACATTGGAGGGGTTTGAGCAGAGAAGTGAGATTTGTCTTGGGTTTTAACTGGATCTTTCTGACAACAAGTTGAGAAGAATGGCAGGGGTAAGGACAGAATCAGTGAGACCAAATCAGGAACTTTGAAATGATCCAGAGGATGGATTATGGTGCTTGGCCCTGTGTGGTAGTGATGGGGTGGGGAGTGAGAAGGGGTCAAATTCTTGCCACGATTTGAAGGTTGTTTCAATCTGCTAAAGCTGCTGGAATGCAATATACCAAAGAAATGGGTTGGCTTATACAATTGGGATTTACTAATTTATAAATTTGACAGTTCTTAGTCCATGAAAATGTCCAAATTAAGGCATCAGCTGGATGATACCTTCTCTGAAGAAAGGCTGGCAGCATCTGGGGACATCTTGGTCATATGGGATGACATATGGTCAGCATCTGCTGATTCTCTCCTGGGTTTCATTGCTTTCAGCTTCTGGCTTCAGTGGCTTCCATTCTCCGCTTCTCTGGGGGCTTTTTTTTCCCTCTAAGTTGTCTCTGGGCTTATTCTATCTTTTATCCTCTCAGAAAGGACGCCAGTAAAAGGATTTCACTTGAAAGGGGTGGGTCACATCTCAATTGAAATAACCTAACCAAAAGGTCAAATCCCAAATAGGTTTGCACGCACAGGAATAGACTAAAAGAGCATGGCCTTTTGTGAGGTATCTAACAGCTTTCAAATCAGCATGAAGGTAAAGCTCATAGCATTGTTTGGCGGATTCTTTTAGAATGTAAGAGAAAGAACAGACAACAAATGACTGCAGGGTAAACGAAGTCACCCTTGGTTGATTCAGGGAACATTGCAGAAGGACCTGGGTTGGCTGGGAATCTTAGAGCTCAGTTTTGAACAAGTTATAGTTGAAATGCTTGAAGGGAAAGACCTTGACTGGAGATGTAGAGTTGGGAGTCATTAGCATATAGTTACAGGGAGAAGAAGTGAATTTCAACAAGGTGGTTTTATTGACCATGAATACAGAATACAAATGTTGGTTCCACTTCCTTATCCTGTATTGGAGTCCTTCCATGTGGAATTCGCTAACATCCTCAGAAAACTTCCCCTTTTCTTCAATTCTTTAAACCACAATAATTTAAAAAATGTTTAAATTCAGTACTCAGGTTGTATACACCAAAGAACAGTTATGTTAAATTAGCTCTTTTCTACAATGAAACAACTGAGCCCAAGCAATTAATTATCATTTGGTCCAGCAGTTGCCCTAATTTGGTTATTTGTCCTGAAATAAGCACAGCAGTAATGATGTATTTATTTTGTTCTTATGAAGAGTTGAATTTGGCTCGGTATAAATAATTTATATTTTATCATGGCAGAAGAGGCTTATTTTTTAAAAACTAAGATAATGTTGGCTGCATGTCTATTATGAAAAGTTTGTAAATATTATAGTCAAAATCCTGTGTTTTTTCATGATCACTGTTTGTCCATTCCGGATTTTAAGATTAAAAAGAAGTTGAGATTCGACTGGCATTGGAAAGATCACAGTTTGAAATCAAAGTGGGACTAAAATAAAATTCTGTGGTTGGTTTCAGGAGACTAGGGTTGGGGTATTTGATCCATTAGAGGCAAATCCCCTTGGGTTAATCTTTATCTCATAACTTCTCTAACCCTCAATTTCCTCACTCCTGAAGCAAAGATATGATCTGCTTTATCTACCTCGCAGGATGGAGTTGCATATCTAATGGGATAATGCATATGAAGCAATTTTGCAAGTTAGCTCTAACAGCAATGGATTTGTTATTTCTATTAGCTAGTACTCATGTTTAGTATGAAACACCTTAGAAATGTTTTAAACTTGTCTTCTGTGAATGTGATGTAGACACTGTCTAAGAATCTTTGCTTTCCTTGGTAGAAACATCACATCTTAATGGATTTTGGTTGCTGGATTCAAGTGGCTGGAAACCAACCTGCAGTGATTCTTCATTGTGTTGCAGAGCATATGAATATATCCTGAACCAGGCTAATGAAATCAGAAAACACCCAACTGGACTACAATACCAAGGGGAGACTGTTATAAGGTGTATAGCACCATAATGCTTTAAAACAAAATTAGAGTAGGAAAGTCACTGCATTTTATTAGCAGCTGTATATACCTGTACTTTGCCCCAATGGCTTCCCACTGGTCCCCCAAACTCCATCCTAACATTTAAAGAGGCTTTGGGAAATGTCCTCTGGGAGCAAACAGCCTCTCTCCCAGCCAAAGGAATGCAGCTAAGGGGAGACTTTTCCAGATTTCTTTATTTGTAAAGATAATTGAGACTCACCGAAACAAGGAATGTTCATTGTTTATTTTGCTGAAACCTCTGCAAAGCTGGAGACCATTTCCCCCCTCTTAATTAGTGGCCTTCCAGTCTCTGGAAGCTTGCCATGAGGCCATGAGTCAATGATGCTTAGCATTTTCTCAAAGCCTTCATTGGAAACATGAACCAAATCAGGGAAAGAAATTCTTAAACATCTGGGATCTCCAAATGAGAGTTTTTAACTGATCCTGTTTAGCACTCCCCAAATGAGTTAGCAACGCTGATAATTAACTGTCCACTTTAAAATTATCTGAAGACATGCATGCATCTCACGTGTGACAGCTGTTTTATTTTGTAAAAGCTTAATCACTCTTGATCTTTGGCAAATATGAACACTTGAACTAGAATACAATCTGATCTTCAGACCAACTTTTTAAAGCTTGGCTTTTAAAATCCCTAATCACATATATTTTCCCACACAGGTTTTAGCTTAGCCTTGTCTTGTTAAATATATTTTGCTGCATAAAGACCCTGTGCTTTTTATTCGATTGTTCTTACAAATGAAAGATCTAGTTCAAAGGGCAATAAACAAAATGGTAAAATGAAATCATAACATCTTTGTTTTGAAGTCTCTTTTAGGTGTTATTTTATTAGCTCTCATAATAACACATAAATATAATGCACTAATTGAGGAATGGAATACCACAGCATTTTATGGTCCAGGTAAAACAATAATGGCGATTTAATTTTTTTTTTTTAGCAACAACGCATTTATATATCAATATGGAGAGTGAGCAGGTTGAGTTCAGCAGCACCAGGATGGGAGCTTCTTTGCAAACGTGGAAAGGCCATTCCGAAAGGACATCAGATAATCAACGTTCCCGAAGTGAGTTTTGCTTCTACCTTGCCAAGATGCTGTGTCTTGGGCCTGGATGGTTGGTGTCTGTGGAACAGAAGTGATGCTGTCTCTACTGCTTGGCCCTTCCCCAAAGTTCAGAGCTCCAGACATGAAACTGGGTCGTGGGGCAGGCACACTGACCCCACAGCTTGTCATTCCCTTCAGGGCTGTAGGTCCTGTCTTCCCCACGACATTGTAGATTTCTCTGGGGCAAGAGGTGTCTATTAAGGCTCTCTCCCCATTCCTAGCACAGAGACGTAGTATCGAGGCCACCTTGAATAAAGAAAAATTTGTAAACAGCAAACAGCTGATGGAAATGATTACATTTTTCTCTTGTACCATGTAAAGATGGTTCTCCTGGGTGGTGGGTTGCCTTAGAAAGATGTTATTTTCATCAATTATGTTTATGAAAGAAACAGTAAGACCCCTCGGTCAATCAGATCTGGATGCAGTTTTACACAGCCATAATAAAGTATCTTGTGCTTTGATCTTTTAGTGATGTAGACTAGAGGCAGACCGATTATTAGCAAGAGATTTTTCTGACACTATAAAGAAGAGGGTTAACGTCTAGAGAACAGGTAAAAACCATCACTTAACGGGTTCAACAACTACAGAGTGCACCCGAGCTCTTGTTTCCTCGGTTCCTCCGGGCCCAGCGTGGACTCCAGTTCCCTTGGTCTAAAGAGGGAACTAAAGGGTCCCCGTGCCCATGTTGTGTGCTCTCACCTCCCACTGCTCTTGCACTAGGCATACCCTGGATGGCTGGTGTCTGTGGAACAGAAGTGATGCTGTCTCCACCACTTGGCCCTTCCCCAAAATTCAGATCTGCACACATGGAACTGGGTAGTGGGGCGGGCACACTGACCCCACAGCCTGTCATTCCCTTCAGGGCTGCAGGTCCTGTAAAGACAAGTGGTCCTCTATCAGTCTTTGCACCCAGTGAGCTGCTATCCCCAGTGCTGGGCATCCCCGTGGTGGTAGCAAAGCCAGGAGTCAGGTTTGTGTCATTGGCGGCAGCCCCTGTGTTGTCTCCATAGGCCCTCTTGGTGCCGACAGGGATCCCAAAGGTGAAAGGTGGGGGTGTGAGTCCTGAAAACACTGGTTCTGTCATACTGCCCCTGGGTGGCTGGGCAGCAGGAGAGCTTACGCCTGCAGCTTGTGGTGTTGCTGCCAAGTTTTCCAGAGGGTAAGTGGGGTCAAAGTTGGTGGCTCCCAGCTGCTGCCCGATGGAGACCCCAAACGTGGGCTGAGGAGCAGCTCCTGGTGCAAACGGTAAGGTGTAAGTTGCAGCTGGGGTCCTGGTTGGCTGTAACGTCAAGCCAGCGCAGACATGGCTTCAGGCAGTGCTGCCATTCTGCCGTGTGTTTGTAGAAGTAGGAAGGGCATTGAGAAGTGGCAAGATGTTCTTCCAGGAGATGGGAGGAGACTGGTGATGGATGACAGCCTGTGAAGGGGGTGTGGTGTCCATAGGCTCAGGATCAGAATGCTGGGTGTGCCAAAATGCTGCCGGCTGGACGGAAGGTGGCCAGAGATGCAGTGATGGGGAAGCCAGCGAAGACAGGAGGACCGCCAAAAGTGGCTCTCAGCGGCTGTCCTGGAGGGACCCCAAAGATGGACTGAGGTGTGATTCCTGAGCCAAAAGGAGGGGTGAAGATTGAGGTGGGTGCACTGCCCTTAGATGCACGTGGGCCGATGGAGCCAGGCGCCTTTGCAGAGGGGGTCCAGTTCATACTCTGATGGGCTTGGGAAATTGGAAGGAATTCCCAATGGGGCCTGGGGGAGACCTGAAAATGACAGTCAGGGAAGGGGGACTGGTGTCCATAGCCATTTCCCTAGAATCTGAGGCAGGCTGGGAGGCCCGGTGTGGAAATGGGCTGGCCGTGGTGGTGGTGGAAGAGGCCATCGGAGCAAGGAGGGGCTGGCTGGTGAAGCCAGAGGTGCTGGTGCCAGGGACTGTGGGTGGGGTCGGTAAGATGAAAGACATGGGGTCTACACACACAGGGGAGGGTGACTGATTCTGAGGGTGGTAAGATGAAAGGCGCAGGGTCTACACACATAGGGGTGGGTGACTGATTCTGAGGGTGGTAAGATGAAAGGCATGGGGTCTACGCACATAGGGGTGGGTGACTGGTTTCTGAGGGTGGTGTGATTGGAGAACAGGGTTAAGGGTCTAGGAGGGGTAGGGAGGTGAGACATCAAAGGTGTCGGAACTGCGAGTGAGGGTGGAGGGCCACTGTTCTCAGGAAGGGGAACCTGAGGGAGGGGATTGAATCTAAAGGGAGACAGGGATTGTGTGGGAACAGCCAGAGGCGAGGTAGGAACTGGTGTTTGATCAGGACTAGTTGGTGTAGGGGGAGGTACAGGGCTAGACAGAGTTGGGGACCTGGCATGGGGGTCACTCGAATCAGCTACTGCTGTGGAGGAACTGGCTGGAATCGGCAGGGTGACCGTAGCTTGGGTCAAGGCCCCTGCATTCTGCGCAGCAGGCAGAGAGCAAGAAGGGGCAGGCCCAGCGACACTGCCCTCTGTCGTGCCCTCAATTTCATCCTCCTCCAAGATGGTATTGTCCTGTTTTGGCTCAGTCTTCCTCTCCAAGTCTGTATCTTCAGGGCTGGCTACCCGAGGAAGCTTCTGAGGTGGGGGCAGTTCACCTCCACCCCACAACAGTGGCAGTGGCAGTGGCAGTGGCATCACCAGCTTCCTTTTAGAGCGTCTGCATCTGGCAGGTGTGGGAGGAGGAGGAGTGCTGCTTGATGAAATAGCTGCAGGATTTTCTGTCAATGTCTCCTTCCCTGGCTGTGAACCTGGAGAGCTGAGCTGATGGCCTTCGTCCAGCTGATGGTGCAGCCCCTTCAGAAGCAAGGGATGGGGTGAGACTGGGCCAGGGAGCCCTGCTGTACCTGGATAACATCTTCCAAGAGACCTTTCCTTAAGAGGATCAGAGCTGCACTGGAAAGAAGGGACCATTCTCTCCCTCTCCAGCAGCATGGATGTGGAGGGTATATCCTCACTGTTCTGGGGTGCCCTTCTCTGACCTTCCTGCTCTCTGGTTTCTGTGTGATCCTCCTCCTCTATGGCCAACCCTTCGCTGCGGTCTCCTGGGCTCCTCAGTTCGTCCTCCTTTAGGCAGGGATGCAGGAGGTGGCCAGATGGCACTGGCTTACAGGGGACGTCAGCCTGTGCAGGTGGCAAACACACGAGAGTCCATCTGTGCCCTGGACGAGGAATCCTCACTGTCCCAGAAGAGGGGCTGAACATCTTGGAATTTCAAGGAGACAAGCGCGGCTTCTTCCAAGGATTCTCTCTGAACACAGACGGACGTGCCCCGAGAGAAGAGCATTGGCTCAGCTGGATTGGATAGCTCCTCTTCGGGGCGATGTCAAACCCAGACTGTGAGTTCTGGCCACCCTGGTTGAAGAGCCGGTGCACAGGGCTGGAGAGAGGCACAGGGGCAGCAGGATGCTCCCGACCTACCACCAGTGGAACACAACAGAAGGGATGAATAGGTGGGCGACCTCTGGGCCCAGGGCAGCGGCTGCACGCCAGGGGGCGTAGTAGCTTGGTCAATGTATTCCCCATGAAGAGCAATTTCGATTGAGGGAGTGGAGTGTGAACCACGAGAGCGGTTGCCTAGCATCCAACTCCTCCAAGGCAAAGACCCAAATGGCACCGTTCAGCCAGAGCCGTGTTGACAGCAGCATCACCGGGACACGTAACAATGGGAGGGTGCGCGTGACATGGGTAAAGCAGGTGACATGGGGGGGAGGACGCCTGGCAGGGGGACGGCACTTGACAGCGGGAGGGTGCGTGAGGGACAGGGACGGGTGCGAGAGAAGGTGTGAGAGAAAAGATGCCAAAGGGCAACAGTTAAGGCCCAATGGGGCTGCGAAAGGTTCTGGGGAGGACATGCCGTCCCTTGACCTGCCCAGATCCTGCACTGCACACAGCATCCTTTCCAGGTACAGATGGATTTCTTCACTTCCTTGGACCCCTTCGGTGAAAACAACACCTCTTCTTGGGTCACACAAGTGGCAATGCCCAAAAGAGGAGCTCAGCCAGGTTCTAGGATCCCCGAGCTCATTCCTTTAACGAAGAGACTGTACTACCTTCTCATCATGCAGGCATTTGACAGAATAATGCACGCAGTATTGCGCACCATGACACGCCTCTTAAAGAGCACATGCACTACCTTACTAGCTGCGCTTCTTTGGCTCAACTCATGAGCCCAACTTGGTGCACAATGGTCTGCTCCAGTCTCCTCAGAAGATGTGGAGCGGGAGGCAATTTAATTTTTGCATCTGACATGCTGAAGGAGGTTGACTGTCAGAATTAGGCAAGCAGAAATAAGCACATAATTGGTTGCCCAGATAAGTTCATTTTTGAGAGTTATTTTACTTGAATTATCTGAATTGTTAATTTTTAAATTTTATAATTATCTTAGCATTTTATCCTTTATTTTTGTAGGCACAGACCACATAAAACAATTTTTAATAATGCCAATGCTTCCTCTAGGTCTTTTTCAAGTCCTCAGTTATGACAAAGCAGAAAGGGTTATGAAGGGTTCACAATCGCAGATTTGATTTTTAAAATGCAGCTTACTAATCTCCCAGAGAGAAAAGTGTGCTTTCTGTTATGAATTAATTCACCTACAAGTGAGAAACTAATTGACTGGTGTGCCGTCTTAATAAGACAACTGGTTGAAGGAAACTTGAAAAAAATATTATTACTATGAAATATTTAATTTTTTAGTCAACCCGCATATTAAAGATAAAACATCTTGTAACTATATCTGAGTCATTGAGGTCAAGACAGTTTGGAACTTAATTATTTTGGGTTCAAAAGGAAGGAAATGCTCAACAAATCAAAAGGGCTATGCTGATTGCTTAACAGATTAGACACACACTGGGCACATAGGAGGGCTACAGAGGCCTGCAAGCTGTGAGCCTGGATGAGCTGTTAAATCCCTATGAAATAGAAAGCAGAGGAGGCTGAACATTGAGTCAGGTTTTTCTAGCCATTTGTTGGTTCATTCCTTCCCTCATTCATTCATGCATTCATTTATTTATTTGGCAGGGATCTCAGAGCATCTAATACATTCCAGGAACTATGAGAGCTTCTATGGAGAGATAGAGGAATGAGTTAGAGACTCTTGTACCTCAAAGCAGGGAAAATGAAGTGTCTGTATATCAGGTTCATAACTTAAGGTTCAGTCACTCTGACCCAGTAGCAAATTGAAAGAAAACACAAGGAGCCTCTGGTAGAATGGTCATCTTGAATCATTTCCTCTGCTCTCTCTCATGAGGCTTACAGAGCAATAGTCCCTTATATGCTAAATTACACAAAAGTGGTACTTTATCAGCAGGTGACATCATACATGGGATATATGAGTGGATTCATGTTACATCATTGGTTATGTAACAAGTGTAATATTATGGCTACATAAGCTATGCTGTATTATGTTTCCCCAGAACTTCAGACCTGGAAGCACTTAAAGTGGCCCTCTTAGCAAGCTGTTTATAATAAACAATTTCTCAGGGCCACACACTGTGGATAAGTGGAAGATAATGATGTTGCAAAGTGGTTAAGAATTTGGATTTAGGCATTTAGGCGTGAAGTCTAGCCCTGTTGCTATCTTGGCCAATATTATACAACCACTGATGGCCGGAATACTGTGGATGTTAGCCTTGGTCCCTTCTATTTTCTCTGAAGCATAGATCTAAATGCATTATAATAATTTAGACCTGAATTCTTTGGAGCTGAATTAGTAAAGTATTTGGTATAAGGATATACGAACAGTTTTAATTTTTTTTCAATTGTTCATATCGCCTAGATACAGCAGAGATTCTTTTGCTCAAGTAGCTAACTAAATGGTATTGCTTCTGTAGTTTATCTCATGATCATAATTGTCTATTTATTACTTTATTCAATAAATATCCATCAAGGTACCTCCTTTTAGAGGAATTGAGGAGACAAAGAAACCAGAAACTTTGCTCAGTTGGAATTAAGGAAGGAAACTATCCCATCTTTCTATATTTCTGAGCATAATTACTTTTCTTTTAAACTAGAATCAGGGAATTGTAGAGACGGAAAAAAAAATAGAGATTATCTGATTTAACCCAGTCAATATCCTGAGAATACTGAAAACAGCGGTACTCTCCAATCTTCCAACAAATGAACAACTGGGGCTCTGAGCTGGATCCCCTAATTTCTCTTTCAGTGCTCTTCCCAATGGGAACCCCCAGCCTTCCTTGTTATATCTTAAGGCAACAAGTGCGATGTTGTCTTTTATTTAAATCTTTCTTTTTTTATTAAGCATTATTGGGTTTTAATTACATCACTTTGAAACAAAGGGATTATATTAAGGCTAGACAAATAGAAGAAAGGGCCTGTCCAGTGCTGGGAGAAGCAGCAGTAGACACCTGATTTATAGATACCATCCCCCATTCCTGTCTTCTTATCTTCACTCCCCCAAAGTCCTAGAAGAAAGATATGATTGTTATATCTTCTTGGTGTATTGACTCTTTAATTAGTATAAGTGTCCTTCTTTGTCTCTTATGATGTCTTTACATTTAAAGTCTATTTTGTCCAAGATATTAATATAGTTATTCCTGCTTTCTTTTGGTGGCAACTTGCATGGAATATCGTTTTCCATCCTTTCACTTTCAATCTATTTGTATCCTTGTGTCTAAGATGAGTCTCTTGTAAGTAGAATATAACTGGATTGTATTTCTTAATCCATTCTGCCAATCTGTATCTTTTAATGGTAAGTTTAGTCCTTTAACATTCAAAGTAATTACTGAAAAGGTGAAAAATTCACCATCTTATCTTTTTATTTTATTTGTCAGATCTATATATTCTTTCCCCTCTTTCTCTTTTTATCCTTTAAGTTACCCTTACTGGTATTCTTCACTTCTGTGCCCTCCTCCAGACCTCCCTCTCATGTCTTTTTTTTTTCAGCTAGCAGAATTCTCTTTGGTATTTCTTGTAGGGCCGGTCTCTTCTTGACAAATTCTTTCAGGACTTGTTGTCTGTGAAAACTTTAATCTTTCCCTCAGTTTTGAAGGACAATTTGGCTGGGTACAGAATTCTTGGCTAGAAATCTTTCTCTTTCAGGATCTTAAATATGTCATACCACTGCCTTCTTGCCTCCATGGTGCCAGTTGAGTAGTCTGAACTCAGTCTTATGTGGTTTCCTTTGTATGTAGCAGATCGTTTTTCTCCTGCCACTTTCAGAATTTTCTGCTTCTTTTCAACATTTGACAGACTGATTAGTATGTGTCTTGGGGAAGGCCTGTTTGGATTTATTCTGTTATTCTGTTTGAAGTTCGTTGGGCTTCTTTGACTTGTATATTTATGTCCTTTATAAGGGTTGGGAAGTTTTCCCCCATTATATCTGCAACTACTCTTCCTAGTCCTTTACTCCTCTCTGCTCCTTCTGGGATGCCAGTGATTCTTATATTTGTCATCTTTGTTTTGTCTATCATTTCCCCGAGATCCAATTCAAATTTTTCCATCTTTTTTGCCATTTGCTGTTTTGAGTCTTCGAAGTCAGTTATCCTGTCCTCTACATTGCTTATTCTTTCTCCTGTCTCTTCAAATCTGGTGTTGTGTGCCTCTAGTATGTTTTTTATTTGGTCAGCAGAGTCTTTAATTTCTGTGATATCTGCTATTTTTCTATTTATTCTTTCAAATTCCTCTTTATGCTCTTCTACTGTCTTCTTGATCTCCTTTATGTCATTTGCCATCCCACTTATTTTATTCAGTAGAGTGATATGAACATCTTTGATTAGTTGTTCCAACGTCTTTGTGTCTCCTCTGGTGTTTTAATTTGGTCATTAGGCAGGGCTATATTTGTCTGCACTGCGATATGCTTAGTGGTCTGTTGTTTTCATCACATGTGAATATCTTGATTGATTTACTTTGGGAGTTGATTTCCTTCAGCAGTCTAAGGCCTTGTGTTTGTGGGATGGATGTGCAGTAGGGAGCAGGGTCTGGGGTGGGGCACAATAGTGCAGTGGTTTGTTTCAGGGCAGGCATAGGTGCAGGTTGGGGATGTTACGCTGGTGCTTGTGAACATGGGTGCCCAGTGGCCAGGGAGGGTGTAGCTGTGTGGGTGCATAGTCTGGGGGGCGTGGCTCTGGTGTGCGCTGGTCTAGGGCACGGGGCTCTTTGTGTGCATGCGGAGAACTGTGGCAGCAGGTCGGTGTTATGCCTTCATCTCTTTAAGTCTTTCTGAATGAACGTACATGTCAGAATTCTGATTTGCTACAGAATCACCAAATTAGCTGTAATCATTTCATATTTCATGTTAGTGATTTTTTTACAGAGTGCCCTTCTTCTGTTTTGCTTTTGCACTGATTGGACTTTGATTTAGCTGAATTATTTAGCTACTTTTATTTTCTTAATTAGTCTTAAGTGGCTCTTAATTTTGTACCTTTTTCACAACTTAAACACCTCATTAAGCCGTACAGAAGGTCAGATTCCATTTCATCCCATGAGCACAGAACACTTGTGCCCTTGCTAAGGGAAACTGCTTAAACAAGACTGTGTACAGTGAGGGGCAAATCAGAGCCTTTCATAATGTAACAAACTGGGGAAGTGAGCAAATATATATCTATGTCTATATCTAATATCTCTACATAAACTGTCATATCTATATCTACACCTACCATCTCTATCTGTCTATATCTCTGTTATCTCTCTCTATATATCTATCTATCTAATCATCATAATCTCAGGGGTTTTCAACCAAGGTTGATTGATTTTTGCCCCCTAGGGGACATTTGACAGTGCCGACAGACATTTTTGGCTGTTTCAACTGGGAGGTGCTGCTGGTATTTAGTAGTTTAAGGCCTGGGGATCTGCTAAACAGCTTACAATGCATAGAACAGTCAGTCCCCTACAACAAAGAATTATCCTGCTCAAATGTCAATTATAGTACCAAGGATAAGAAATATATATCTGTTCCCTCTTTCTCTCTCTCTCTCTCTCTCTGTCATTTCTTTCTCTTCTCTGTCCCTATCTCTGTGTATCTATTTGCTTTTATGCTTTGTTAAATTATAGTGATGAATATAGTAAAGAAAAGAATGACAAGCAAACTGAGCGATAGGCAGAAAATGTGTCTTGTCAGGAAAAAATAGGTTGGATTCTTAATTTTACTTTGGTGTTGGAAATCTTTAATCTGTTTTAAGATTGTAATCCATTGCACAGAGCGGCAAAGACAGGGCAGGGCAGAAATTTTTCAATGTATTGTGAGGCATTTATCTTGAGAGCTAGTTAGAAACTTACACTGACAAGAAACGTATCTGGATATGAATTGGTTTATATTTATCACCTCAAATAGTAATGTTTTCTCTCAGGCATTACCTTCTAACTCAATTTTCTTTCTTTTCCATTATAGTATCTTGGATGGCAATAATCAATAGTTTCAAATAAATAATTGGGGAGAAACAGGATATTTGAATAGTATCAAAGTATCTTCCCCCAAATAATTATTAATTATAAAAGCATATAAGTAGAACATGTCTTTATTTTCTATTGTTGCATAACAAATTACCAAAGAATTTCAATTGGTAAGTGTAAGGTGAATGAGGGAAATTAAAAAATGCCATTAGAAGTGACCATAATGATGCGTGTAGTCGACATCCAGTGATGGATGTTGAAATTAGTGGGCAAACGTTTGTGGAGAACTATTTGAATAGTTCCACAGTGTTTCCCCTCAATATTTCTTAATTACAGAGTCAAGGACAGTTTTACTGCTGCATGAAAATTTGTCACAAATCTAACGACTTGAAATGGCATCCATTTCTTATCTCACAGTTTCTGTGGGTCAGGAGTCCATGAAGGCTATTTAGCTCAGATTCTCAAAAGGCTGAAATCAAGATGTTGCCAGAAGGTGTTCTCATTTGGAGCTTGGAATTCTCTTTCAAGCTCTTTCAGGTTGTTGGCGGAATTCAGTTCTTTTTGGCTAGGGAACTGAGTTCCCCCTTCTTTCTGGCTGGCAACCTGGGTCTGTCCTCAGCTCCATGATTCTGCCCTCTCTTCCCCTCCAACATGGTTCTCTCTATAACATAACTATCTGTTCCTTCAAGACCAGCAGGAGAGTATCTCTCTCTTTAAGCCTCTCCTGATTCTTCTGAGGCCTCATTTCATTAGGTTGGGTCTGCCCGGGTGATATCTCTTTTGATGAACTCAAAATCAACTGATTGGGGGCCTTAATTGACTCTGTCAAATCCCTTCTGCAAGGCCAGCTAACATCACAGGAGCGACTTCCTGTCTTATTCGTGGTTCCTGCCCACACTTAAGGGAAGGGGGCTGCGGTATATAGTGCCTGTACACCACGGGGTGGGGTTGCTGGTAGGATCTGCCTACCTCAGAGAGTAACTTCACAGTGGAGAAACCAGCAGTCATCAAGGGATCCAAGTTACCATCGCAAGTAAAGTGATGAATAGACATCACGTGCCTCCTGAGACAGTGTACTGAAAAGGGCACATTGCTCTCTTGTAATCTTTCCCAAAATGCATAACCTCAATCTAATCATAAAACATCACACAAACCCTAATGGAGCGGAATTCTACAAAATAATTGAACAGTACTCTTAAAAAGTGTCAAGGTCAAAAAAAGTGTCAGGGTCAAGAAAGACAAGCCAAGACTGAAGAACTGTCACAGACAAGGAGACAACTAACACAATGTGGGATCCTGAAACAAAAAAGGCCATTCAAGGGAAAAACAGTATAATTAATTTTGATTAAATGTAGTTTAATCGATAGTGTATCAATGTTAATTTCTTACTTTTGGTAGTAGTACTTGTATAAGTAGTACTTATACAAAATGTTAACAGTAGGGGAAGCTGGGCAAAGGGTATATGGGAATGCTCTGTACTATTTTTGAAACTTTCTGTAAGTCTAAAATTATTTCAGACAAAAATGTTAAAAAAAAAACAAAAGGAAAATGGTCTTCCAGGCCAGTTGTATCTTTTTGACCCCAGCTGAGTATAAGATGGTTAAATTTAGAGAACAATTGATTTGGAGCTAAATATTCCGACTAGGGTGGAATATGTGCTTGGAGAAGAGTGGAATTTATTATTTAGTTCTTTAGAGGAGGAAATTTCATAAGGTAGGCAAAGCGAGGCATAAAAAGACATGGCAACAATAACAAAAAGGAGAATTACATTGGGAATGTAATTAACACCATTGAACTCTATACTTGAAAGCACTTAAAATGGGAAATATAAGTTGTACATATGTTACCAGAATTAAAAAAAAAACAAAAGTATACAACACAGAATGAACCCTAATGTAAACTAGGGACTATTGTGAATAATATAATTATAAATATAATTATACTAATATAATATAATATATATAATATAATAATATCAGTTCATCAATTGTAACAAAGGTGCCACACTAAAGCAAAATGTTAATAATAGGGAAAACTGTGTGTGATGGGGGAGAGGAGGAGTCCATGAGAACTTATACTTTCTGCATGATTTTTCTGAAAATCTACAACTTTTCTAATAAAAATAAATGATTTTATGTAAATAAATTTTCATGTAAATAATTTAAATTTAAATGATTAAAAAATATTGTTAAGGACACAAGAGTGGATCTCCAAATCTGAGCAGAGGCATTGCTAGCTGAACTCGAAGCCCAAGTTCTTTTCTTTTATGTCATGCTACATCACTAACATGGGGTAACAAAAGCATCTTGACAGATGGAGAAAAATGACAGCATCCTGGGATGCTACAATGGAAGAAACAAGAACCCCAGAGAATTCTGCTTTTGAAAATGTAGAAGCTGGTGTTCACCAAGGGAAAGAGGTCATTTGAGGGGTTAGCAAATACAGGTATTACCCAAGAAACCATCATTTAAAAAAAAAAGTCAAACCAACAGAGGGGGCAGGGCAGAGACAATTCCAGACCCCAACTCAATTATGATTTTGGGCAAGTTGGTTCATGCCAGAAGGCCCATTCATTTGCAGCAGTGAGCTCTAGTGTAGAAAGTAGTACGCAGTGCTGGGAGAAGAGGGTGGAAGGGACAAGGGACCATGCCCATGTTTCTGTTCCAGAAAGAACCAGAGAGGGGTAACTGAACAAGGCATAGTACCTGGGGAGCAGTTAAGCAAGGGAAACTCAGGCAGAATCTCATCCCTGTACTGCACCCAAATAGTCCCTTATTTGGGAAATAGGGCAGGAAATAAGGAGGGGGACTCATGGACCACCTCCATCTTCAAGTCTCCTAGGCTGTTAGGTCTACTTGACAACAAAGAACATTTGAGCTGTGTTAGTGGGAGGGCAATGGGCAAGGCCTCCTACAAAAAAAAAAACTCCAAGTATCTGAAGAAACTGAGGAAGATGAAAAGTTGATAAAATATTCACTAAGAATAAGTCACATCAAACTGATCTTAATAATTCTTTGACAAATGTACTGAATCTCTGATGTCTGTTTGATTAGGTCCCTCTTGAAATTCTTGTGCACAATTAAATCCATTTTGATATTTAATAAGTGCAATCGATGAATGCTAGTACAATTTAATGAATTAATTAAATATTTTTAACAAAGGGTCCTGATCAATGTAAAGAAAAATGTCAACTCACTATTCTCATTTTTATCCTATTCAATCTTTTCCTCAATGCCACAATCCAGAGACAGGCCATTTCCAGGATGGCATGCCAGCACGAAAAGCCAGGGTTCAACTTCTCTACCCACCAGAGGGCCATTGTTAGTTGTTTACATGGGAAGAGACAGGACAAAATGAGATTTGGAGAATGAGTTACTGAGGAAGAAATAGCCAGAAGGAAACAGATTGGTTTATATTCTTCTTCCTGGCAATGGGACTCCTGTGTAGATTTTTAATAAGCTCTGTTTCTCTTAACCTCATTTCAGGAATTTATTTTAGAAGCATATTGCATTTACAAAAAATTTCAGCAATATTCGTCCCTACCATATTGAGACCATTTACCAACAAACTATGCCATCTGACAAAAAAATATTAGTTTCATGCAAAAGTTAACAAAACAATCATGAGTAAATTTTTCTTTCATGTAGAGAGCAAATATTCTTTTCTGGTGGTATTGGTTTCTTGCTATAATTGAAGAAAGGCAAGTTCTACTTTATCTATTCCACCTCTTTTCCTGTCTTCAACATTTTTTTTTATTATTTTCACCATTGTGCCTTTTAAATTTATATGGAGGTGGATAAGGAAGACCTTTTAGTGCATTATGGGGTTCAGAAGTTTAACATCATTTAACCAGCTTTCTTATCTGAACCATCTAGTCTTAAAATCTTTCAAAAAAAAAACACACTTTTGAGATATAATTCACATACCACACAACTTGCCTATTTAATACAATTCAATGTTTTAAATATAATCACAGTTCTGCAACCATCACAAATCAATTTTAGAATACTTTAATCATAATAAAAAGAAACCCTGTACTCAGCTATCACTTCCTACCAGCCATGTGACAACAATGAACTACTTTCTGTCTCAATAAACTTACCTATTCTGGGCATTTCATATAATGACTAATACAATATGTGGCCTTTGGTGACTGGCTTATTTCATTTAGTGTAATGTTTTCAAAGCTAAATCTTGTTTTAGCACACATTGCTACATCTTTGCTTTTTATTGCCAAATAATAGTTCATTGTAGCGATATACCATATTTTATTTATCCATTCATCTGTTCATGGGCATTTGGATTTCTCCACTTTATGGTAATTATGAATAATGCTGCTATGAACACTCATGTATGCATTGTTGCATGGAAATATATTTTTAATTATTTTTGGAATATACCCAACAGTCTAATTCCTTGGTCATATGGTAGCTCTGTGTTTAAACTTTTGAGGAACCGTCAGACTTTTTCAAGGCGGCTACACCATTTTACATTTCCATCATTATCTATAAGGGTTCCTATTTCTCCATGTCCTTGCCAACACTTATTTTCCTTTTCTTTTTAAATAAATTGCAACCAAACTAGTGATGTGAAGTAGCACTTCTCATCATGGTTTTGATTTATATCTTCCTGATGGCTAATGATGTCGAGCATCTTTTCATGTGCTTATTGGCCATTTGTATATCTTCCTAGGGAAATATCTACTCAGAGCTTTTGCTTAATTTTAAATGGAATCTTTTTGAGTTTTACGACCTCTTTATGTATTCTAGATACAAATCTCTTAGCCTTTACATGATTTGTAAAAACATTTCCCTATTCTGTGAGTTATCTTTTCATTGACTTGATGGAATCATTTGTAGGACAAAATTTTTAAAGTTTTGATGATGTCCAGTTTATTTATTTTTTCTTTTGCTGCTCATGCTTTTGGCATCACATCTAAGAAACCACTGTCTAATGAAAGGCCACCAACGTTTATACCTATGTTTTCTTCCAAAAGAGTTTTAGAGTTTTAGTTCTTAGGTTTGGGTCTTTGATCTATTCTGGGTTAAGTTTTGTACATTGGTGTGAGATATGGATTGAACTCCATTCTTTTGGATGTGGATATCCAGTTGTCCCATCACCACTTGTTGAAAACACTATTCTTCCCCCTTAGAATTGTCTTAGCGCCTTTGTGGAAAGTCAGTTGCCCACAAGTTTGGAGGGTCTATTTCTAACTCTTCAATTTTATTCCTTTGGTCTTTATGTCTACCCTTATACCTTATCAGATTGTCTTGATTACTGTAACATTGTTGTGTTTTAATTGGAAAGAATGAGATTTCCATGTTTGTTTATCTTCTTCAAGATAATTTGACTATTTGAGGTCTCTTGAATTTCCATATGAATTTTAGGATCTATTTGTCAATTTCTGCAAGAGCAGCCACCTAGGATTTTGATAAGAGGACACATTGGATCTGTAGATAAATTTGGGGAGTGTTTCCATGTTAACTATGAAGTCTTTCAATCCATGACCACTGCATATCTCTCTACTTATTTTTGTTTTCTTTAATTTATTTCAACAATGTTTTGGTAGAATTCAGAGTATAAGGTTTGCACATTTAAAAAATATATATATTCCTAAATATTTTATTCATATTGATGCTATTATAAATGGAATTGTTTTCTCAATTTCATTTTGGTTTGTTCATTGCTACTGTATAGAAATATAATTATTTTTTGTGTATTGAGCATGTATCTTCTGCACCATTGCTGAACTCATTTATTAGTTCTGATACATTTTTTTATGTGGATAAGATCTTCAAATAGAGATAGTTTTACTTCTTTCTTTACAACCTGGATGCCTTTTACTAATTTCTTGGGTTATTGCCCCAGCTAGAACCTCTAGTGTAATGTTCAATTCAAGTGGATAGTCCCTGTTTTGCTCCTAATCTTAGGTGGGAAGCATATCTAGTCTTTAATCATTAAGTATTATGTTAGTTATATGCTTTTCACAAGTGTTCTTTATCATGTTGAGGAAGTTCCTTTCTATTCTTAGTTTGAACTTAAAATTTGAATGGAGAGCAATCTTGTGTTTATTTAAACAATGAATTTTATCGTTTAAACATTATTTCGTAAAATTTATATAATCTCTGGAGATTGAGTCCAACTCCCTATACTTTCTACTGCAACAGGTTGCTTCTCTTAGAAATCTGCAAGGCTATTTGCAAAAGATCAAGTCTAGAATGAGGGTGTCCGGGGAGGAGGTTGAATAATTGTGGAATCCACGTCAGTCCGCAATACCAGGTAGGAGAGCAGGGATGCGGGTTGCCTGGAGAGTGACTTCAGCTCACGCCAGGACAGGAGGAAGTGGGAAACTCAGTACAGGGCTATTGGGGAGCAAATAGTAGGGGGTTTGGTTAGGATACCAAAACCCAGTTTTGGGAGGTATCTGGAGGGATGGTAAATTCATCCTACTCTTGGGGAATTATCTATAATTAATTCATCATTGTCTCCAATATCAGTATTCACATAATGGTGGTTCCTCCTAAAGAACAATTCTGAGTAATGAAATCAACATTGGAGTATACACTGGCTAAACTTTCATCATGCATGGGTGGTTTAATTCATTTATTTGTTTTTACTCTGACTTTTCTTTTTCCCAATTCTTTTCCTTTTTTTTTTAATGTAATAGAGTGCTTGAAAAGCTTGCAGATAAGTAAAATTTTATTTATAGCAAAACTTCCTCCATCAGTTGCTTTGAAAATGTGGGCAACTGAAAACGAGAAGTACATAAACAAGATTTATAATTGGACAAGCCTAAATCCTCACTGTTCCAGCTTGTTTAAGAAACAGAAGTGGCGATTTGGCAAAGGCACAGTCAGACATAGCCAGGATAGAACAGGAGCAGGTTCCAAATCTGAATAAAGAACCAGTGTCAGAATTCACGAGAATGTCCAGCCTCAGAGCTGATAGGAGTTAATGAAACTACAAGTCACCAGATCACAGTTTAGTATGAAGCAGGCCCAGACAGCCTCTAGCATTAAATTTTGGGATGAGAGGGCTTCTCTGAAAACTTCAGCCCTTACCCCACAGGCATACTTTCCTCAGTATTCAAGGAATCACTAGCAGCTGAGCACCTCTGAACAGCAGGAAGTAAACTTGATCCCGGAGTGTGTAGTGTGTACCCAAGAGCAGTAGTGTGTACAGCAGTCTCAGGAGCACTGTACCTGGAAGTAAGAAACATGCATCTTGGTGGGAATCATCCTTGGGTAACAAAGACTCTGAGATTTGTCTGCAACATATAGCAAACAAATCCTAGTAGCTAGAACCCTCTCTTGTAATGAGGCAGAACATGGATTGAAAAAAAAAGGGAAACATTTAATGAGTTGCTTTGATAAGTTTGATAGCCTTGTCCATTAAAACAATTACGTGTCTTGATTTAAGTTAGTTTGTGCATAATTATAAACTCTTTGGAGTATTCCTAAAAGAGTAGGTATTAGGTATTTTTTTTTAAACAATGTGGTATCAACTCTGTTTATAAGGCTGCTTAATTTAAAGGTGTTAACACTTTTGAGAATTATTTCTCTTTGAGAAGAAGAGTTGGTTAGTTCTTGAAGTTGATTGTTTTCTATGGAAAATAATTTTATCTATTCCCCTATATACATGAAATATCTGTTAGAAAGTTGTTTCTTAGGCCTGAGAGTCTTCCATTTTCTTGACAAATTATCTCCTGAAACTGGTAGGTAATTGTGCAAATTACAGTGAGAGAAATGGAGGAAATATGCTACTCTTCTTGTATGAATTACTTCACAAATTCAGAAAGAAAATACTTTAATTCTGATACCTTTCCATTATAACAGAAAACAGACAAGATATAACAAAATTGCTCATACTCCCAAATTGGGCTGAGACGTTATTGCTTTGTTCTCTGTTGATGTGAAAATATTCAGATCTCAAAATTTTCATCTAACTTTCTCAGGGTGAAAAAAGGAATGAATTTTAACATTTTAAAATGATTTTTGTCATGCAACTTCACTTATGTTTGTGCAAATCTGATGTATTTGTGTTCAATCAGAACGGAAATTTTTTCAAGTTCACCTATAACTGTGCTTACATGTATAGCAAGTGGAAGTTGAAACTTCAAAGCAACCCCACCCAGTGAGATCCAATTAAAAATTAGATACTGTATAATATGTATTTTATTATATACTATATACAATATAATGTATATACTGTATGCCTCTTTATGCTAAATGACCAGGAGTTGGGAATATCTGAATGTTAGTTTGGGCATGTGCCTCAAGTTCACCTGGACATTTGTCCAAGTCTGACCTCAGACCCTTCCCATCAGAAACTCTGCATGTCATTCAGGGAATTTGCCACTTCATTAAGCACCCTTGGATGATTCTGAAGGGTAAACCAAGATTGGAACTAGTTTTTTCCAATATCCCTATTTTACAGAAGAGGACATGAGACTTGGAAAAGACTCAGCCATGTGTGCTGTTACGAGTCTAGAAGGTCATAAAATGGAGTGGAGGTTGTCAGTGACATGCTAAGATTGCACAGCTCTTCAGTGACTACTCCATTCCCAGTCCTAACTTAAGAGGTTTCCCCTTTGCCCCACTGCGTGAGGTGTCTGAGTCCCTGGTTGCAGCTGTATGAGACTTCAGCTTCTCCTTCTGCCCACATGTTGGGTCTGCTTTCCTTACTTCTGTAGAGGAATCCAAGACAACAGCCTAACCTCCTGTACACAGATCTGCTCCTCAGAACTTGCTTCCTAGGAAATCCAACCTAAAACAGGTAAAGCAGAAATCGGTGTAAGAATATGCATGATTCTGCTTTGCTCAAGCATCTATCTGCACATCACTCCAGCAGGCAACCAAAGATGTTGATCAAGTTTCTTGGGGTTTTTTTTAGTGATTTTATTGTGATATATTCACATACCATATAATCATCCAAAGTATACAATCAGTGGTTCACAGAATCATGCTATAGTTACATACATCACCGCAATCAACTTTTGAACATTTTCATTACTCCAAAAAAAGGGAATAAAAATAAAAAAGAACACTCAAAACATCCCCTTATGTACCCTATTTATTTATTTATTTTCTTACTTAGCAGTCCCTACATTGGATAAAGGGAGGATCACAAGTTTTTTAGTTCTCCCTTTCTGGATGAAACTCATGGGGAAGGAAAAGAAGAAAGAAGAAAGGGGAAGGAACATTGAGGGCAGCAGGCCTTTACAATTTCCTTTGTAGTAATGAGTGGCCTAGCTTCTACCAGCTTTCCCATATTTCCCTGCTTAATCTGAAAGTAATAAATAGGAATGGCAAACTTGGTTTAGTCTAACAGGAATTTCAAAGTACTGCATCAAGATTACACATTCTCAGATATTGCATCTGTTTTTACTTTTTAGTATTTATAGTTTATGTCTAGAAACTCTAGGAAAATGGTTCTGAACTGTCAAGACAAAAAATTTAACTGTTCCACAGATTATCAATAGATATTTGGAAAATGATTTACTTAAATGACTGAGTTATGTGAAGCTTCTAGAAAAGCTATTTTGTGACTGTTCTAAAAAGAAAGACTACTAAGACATGGGAAAAATTAATTTGTTAGCTTATTGTCTGTCAGAAAAGATATCTGAGGTGGATTTCCTTTCTTTTTCTATTGTGAAAAATAACATATATACAAAAAAAAAAAAACCCCATAAATTTTAAAGCACACTGAAACTACTGGTTGTAGAACAGACTTCAGAGTTTGACATGTGTTCCAATTCCATAATTTTAGGTTTTTTCTTCTAGCTGCTCTAAGACACTGGAGACTAAAAGAAATATCAATATAATGATTCAGCAGTATTACTAATTTTTGAATTCTGTCTTCTCTGTTATAACTCCATCTTCTCCTCTGATCTTTTTATTATTGATATATACTATATATTCACATACCATGTACTCAACCAACATGTACAATCAATGCTTCACAATATTATCATATAACTGTGGATTTATCATCACAATAGACTTTTTTTCCTTTTTTGTGAAAAATAACATATATACAAAAAAGCAATGCATTTCAAAGCACAGCACAACAATAAGTTATAGAACAAATTTCAAAGTTTAGTGTGGGTTACAATTCCACAATTTTTGGTTTTTACTACTAGGTGCTCCAAGACACTGGAGACTAAAAGAAATATCAATATACTGACTCATCAATCATATTCACTTGTTAAACCCTATCTTCTCTGTATAACTCCACCATCACTGATCTTTCTCCCACTCTTTATGGGTCTTTGGGTTATGATCATTCTAACTTTCTGATGTTGGAAAGGACTGTCAATCATTCGAGGTAGGGGGACGGAACTAGTTGATGTTCTGGAGAGGCTGGTCCCTCTGTGTTTCAGGACTTACCTGAACTAGGAACCCATCTGGAAGTTGTAGTTTTCTGGAAAGTAATCATAATGCATGGAGCATTTGTAGAATCAAAGATAAAGCCCCAGATGTTCTTTAGGGTTGGCAGGAATGGTTTTGGTTGGGGTTTGGCAAGCCATGATAAATAGCAATATCTAGCTTAAGCTTGCATAAGAGTAGCCTCCAGAGTAAACTGTCGACTGTATTTGAACTCTTTCAGCCACTGATACCTTATTTGTTGCACTTCTTTTCAACCTTTTGTCCAGGAAGGCATTGTCAAACCCATGCTTCCAGGAAGACTTTCACCCCTGGATGTCATGGCCCATGTAGGGAGGAGGGTAATGATTTCACTTGCAGATTTGGGCTTAGAGAGAGAGAGAGAGGCCACATCTGAGCAACGAAAGAGGTCCTATGGAAGTTACTCTCAGGTATACCTATAGATGGGCTTAGCTTCTCCACTACATAAATAAATTTCACAATAGCAAGCCTCAAGATCAAGGACTCGGCATACTGATTTTGGTGTCCCTAATGTTTGACAATGTATCAGGGGTGTCTCCAGTGGTAAAGTTTAAAAGTCTCATATTTTTTCTCCTTTCCCTCAAGGAACTTTACCAATACTTTTTGTCTTCTCAACATACTCTGGGATGCATTACATTAACCTATACAGAATTATAAGTCCCCATTTCCTTTCTGGGATCTCTGTGTTTGGGTTGTATCTATCCAGACATGTTGAATTAGATCAGGTGCTACAGAAAATTTAGGTTCTGGGCAAAATAAACCTCTCTCCCTTTGGTCTCATAGAGTAAGTGAAGTTCTATAATATTATGTCTTCCTTACTCTGTATTCTGATTTACTTTAGTCCAATCAGATTCATTCTTATCTCTAACTGAAGCTGGATATCTTTTTTCAATTTCTTTAACAGCAGTTGTATATGGCAATGCTGATCTTCAGAACTGCGGAACTTCTACTCTGAGTCTTAGGTGTCACACAGGTACCCAAAGTTCCAGGGAAATACCAGTTTATACATATATAGCACAGCCTCTCAAAATCCGGAAATAAAAATTACCACTCTAGACTAAATGTGACTTCTGTAAGAGTTTATAATCTAGACCTCAATTTTCTTACATGTATTTTGTAAATGAGAACATACAATATTTGCTCCTTTGTTTCTGGCTTAATTTTCATCACATAATGTCTCACAGGTTCATTCACAAGGTTGTATGCCTCACAAATTCATTCCTTTTTGTAGTGGCACTATATTCAATCCTATGTATGCATTTTACTTCTCAGTCAGTGTATCCTTCAGCCACCTCCAACCATTGGGCAGCATCACATATAATGTCCAAAGTCAACAACCTAGCAACACTCTCAATTTTAGAAAATTTTCATTGTTCCCAAGTGAAAAATAACTGATAAGCACACCATTGCCGCGTCCTCTTTTTCCTCCCCGGTTTGACATGGTTCCCTGGAAGGAAGGGCGGTGGCAAGGCCTTCAACGCCCCAAAAGAGGGCGAGGCATAAAATGGTGTAATAGAAAAATACTGGGATTAACGACACTAATTGTGTGTTTCTTGTTGCTGGTTGTGCTCCAAGCATTATATCAAAACGAATCAGAAAGCAAAAGAATTGGAAAAAATGATACAAATTGTACAAATTGCAAAACCTTGTTAATGACTGTTTGGAAAAAATTAGGTTGGGATGCCCCCATTAAGCAAGTCATGCTGCAGATGCAGCAGGCAGAAGTGCTTTTAGAACAAGTCACAGAAAAGTACCCCATAGAAAGTAAACACTTACAATTAAAAAACCCTGCATTGAGCCATCCTGGAAATTTACTCCCCCACCACGGCGCCGGTCCATTGCTATGAAACAATAAAAAATCTAAGTAAACAATGTAACCTTTTAATCAAAACAAGCTAACCTTTAACCAGATTAAAATAGGTCTTGACATATTGCCTCACCTGTAGAATAATAGGAAAAGAAAGTCTAAACTCAGAAAACTGCAAACACAATGTCTGCGGTTTAAGCCAATATCTTGCTGCTATTGAAATCTTGTGTAAATTTTCCTAAGAAAATCAGAACGTGTACTTTTGCTTTGCTTCCCTGAACCTGTAACTTTACCTAAAACGTAAGCCATGACACAACCATGATTCTGTGATACCTGTTTCCTTGCCAAGAATAAGGGTATAAAATCAGTTAAGAAAAATAAATCTAAGCAACTCTTCTCAGAAAGAAATTCTCTAAGCTGTCTCTTGGTGTTCTTCTCGCGCCGATGACCCTCCACACCTTCAAGCCCGTTCCCTCTGCTGCGGCTGGACTGTGGCACACCATCACCAACTAGAAAATCCAAACCTCTCCTTAACTCTTGTATACCCCCCCTCACCATTATTTACTCTTGGTATTGCTGTGATACTGTTGATGTCTTCCTGTTAAATATAGCCCATAGCATACAATAGTAGTTTCCCTCTATACCCTGATATTATATACTCTTTGTACAAGGTTAATACCTTTGAAGTAGTTCATGCAAGAATTTATTTATATTGGTAGTGTTAATTGGTAGGATACATGGCTCTATACAACCCCTTTCAACCCTGGTCACATTTAATAGGCAATATTACTTATAGATATACTAATGAACTGCCTTCACTTCTATCCATTCCCTTGTATTTAAATTCAACTGTTCTAGTATGCTAGCTGCCGGAATGCAATATACCAGAAACATTGCCTGGTTATCGATGACCAGTTAATCATATATTTGTGGTTTATTTCTTCCCTCTCAGTTCAAATCCATTGGTCAATACTTCTATCTTTGTGTCAGTGTCATGCTGGTTTTTTTTGTTTTGTTCTGTTTTGTTTGCATGGGCAGGCACTGGGAATTGAACCTGGATCTCCAGCATGGCAGGCAAGACTCTGTCACTGAGCCACCATGGCCCGCCCCATGCTGTTTTGACCACTGTGTCTTTACAATAAGCTTTGAAATCAGGAATTTCCTGATTTAATCCTCCCACTTAATTCTTTTTTGGATATTTTTAGCTTTCAAAGTCTCTTTCTTTTGCAAATGAATTTAGTAACTAACTTGTCCAAGTTTTCAAAGTAGGTTGTTGGAATAATGATTGGTATTGTGTTGGATAGAATTGATATCTTAACTAAATTTAATCTTCCTGTCCATGAGCAGGGAATATGTTTCCACCGATTTGGTTCTTTGAATTCTTTCAGGAATGTTATGTAGTTTTCTGTGTACAGGTACTTTATATTCCCAGTTGAGTTTATTCTTAGATTCCTTATTCTTTTAGTTGCTATTTTGAATGGGTTTTTTCCTTCATTGACTCCTCAGTTAGGTCATTGTTGTGTATAGAAACATTACAGTTTTTTTAAAAATATTAATCTTATACCCTTCCACTTTGCTGAATTTGTTTATTAGTGTAAGAAGCTTTGTCAGAGATTTCTCAGATTTCCCAAATATAGTATCATGTCATCTGCAAATAATGGAAGTTTTATTTCTTCCTTTCTGATTTGGTTGCTTTTATTTCTTTTTCCTGCCTGATTGCTGTAGCCAGAATGTCTGTATAATGTTGAATAATAGTGGTGACAGAGGGCATCCTTGTCTTATTTGTGATCTTAGGGATAAGGCTTTCAGTCATTCACTAGTTAGTATGATGTTGACTATGGGTTTTTCTTTATGCCTTTTATTAGGTTGAGGAAGTGACCTTTGAGTCACCTTTTGAAATGTTTTTAACAGAAAAGGATGTTGGATTTTGTTGAACGCTTTTTTAGCCTCGATCAAGATGATCATACGATTTTCCCCTTTTGATTTGTTAATGTGTTGTATTACATTGATTGGTTTTCTTGTGTTGAATAATCCTTGTATTCTGGTATAAACCCCACTTGGTCATGGTGAATAATTGTTTTAATGTGCCATTGGATTTGATTTGCTAGCATTTTGTTGAGAATTTTTGCATCTTTATTCATTAGAGAGATTGGCCTATAGTTTTCCTTTCTTATAGCATCTTTACCTGGTTTGGGCATTAAAGTGATTTTAGCTTCATATAATGAGTTAATAGTGTTACCTTTTCCTCATTTTTTTGAAAACTTTGAGCAGGATTGGTAATAGTTGTTTTTGGAATGTTTGATAAAATTCCCCTGTGAAGCCATCTGGCCCTGGGCTTTTCTTTCTTTTTTTTTTTTTTAAATAGTTCCAGGAAAAAAAAATGATTCCTTTAATTAATGACCCTCAAGGAAAGAGAGAGGGAAAAGATTATTAAATTCATTTGGATATCTATCTATATATATGTGTGTGTGTGTGTGTATGTGTGTGAAATTATTTTTTATTTTTTTAAATACCAAAAAACACAAAGAAAATGCAAACAGTCCTATTTTGATCATTCTGTTCAATATATATAATCAGTAATTCACAATATCATCACATAGTTGCATATTCGTGATCATGATCATTTCTTGGAACATTTGCATCTATTCAGAAAAAGAAATAAAGCAAAAACAGAAAAAAAAAATTTATGCATACCATACGCCTTACCCCTCCCTCTCATTGATCACTAGCATTTCAAACTAAATTCATTTTTTAACATTTGTTCCCCCTATTATTTATTTTTATTCCATATGTTCTACTCGTCTGTTGACAAGGTAGATAAAATGAGCATCAGACACAAGGTTTTCACAATCACACAGTGACATTGTGAAAGCTGTATCATTATTCAATCATCATCAAGAAACATGGCTACTGGAACACAGCTCTACATTTTCAGGTAGTTCCCTCCAGCCTCTCCATTACATCTTGAATAACAAGGTGATATCTACTTAATGCATAAGAATAACCTCCAAGATAACCTCTCAACTCTGTTTGGAATCTCTCAGCCATTGACACTTTGTCTCATTTCACTATTCCCCCTTTTGGTCGAGAAGGTTTTCTCAATCCCTTGATGCTGAGTCTCATCTCATTCTAAGATTTCTGACCCACGTTGCCTGTACTTTTCTTGTATGAAGATTTTTGATGACTGATTGAATCTCTTTATTTGTTATTGGTTTGTTGAGATCTCCTATTTCTTCTCAAGTCAGTGTAGCTTGTTTGTATGTTTCTCCATGTTTTTCCATTTCATCTAAGTTGTCTGGCTTGTTGACATATAGTTGTTCATAGTATCCTCTTATGATTTTTTCTGAATTTCTTCAGGGTTTGTGGCAATAACCTTCTTCTCATTTATGATTTTGTTTATTTGCATCTTCTCTCTCTTTTTTTTTGTCAGCCTAGCTAGGTGTCTATCAATTTTATTTATTTTCTCAAAAAATCAACTTTTGGTTTTACCGATTTTTTTTGTATTGTTAGTTTTTTCTCCAGTTAATTTAGTTCTGCTTTAATCCTTATTATTTCTCTTCTATTTGTGTTCTTTCTCTAGTTCCACCAGCGAACACTTAAATCTTCAATCTTTGCTCTTTATTAATTTTCAATATAGGTATGTAGATTAATAAATTTCCCTCTCAGAACTGCCTTTGCTGCATCCCATAAGTTCTGGTATGTTATATTCTCATTTTCATTCATCTCTTGATAGTTACCAATTTCTTTAGCAATTTCTTCTTTGACCCATTGATTGTTTAACAGTGTGCTATTTAACATCCATACATTTGCAATGTTCTCATTTTTTTGGTGGTTATTGATTTCCAGCTTCATTCCATTGTGATCAGAGAAAATGCTTTGAATAATTTCTATCAATTTAAATTTATAAAGACCTGTTTTGTGCCCCAGCATATGATCTATCTCGGAGAATGTTCCATAAGCATTAGAGAAGAATGTATATTCTTGCATTTTGGGATATAACCATCCATGTATATCTGTTAGATCTAATTCATTTATCAAATTGTTTAAGTTCTCTATTTCCTTGCTGATATTCTGCCTGGTTTTTCTATCTATAGAGGATAGCGTGTGTGTTAGTTAGAGTCAGTTGTCAACTTGGCCAGGTGAGCATACCTAGTCTTGTTGCTGCGGACACAAGCCAATGGTACGTGAACCTCATTTGTTGCTAATTACATCTGCAGTCGGCTAGGAGGCGTGTCTGCTGCAATAAGTGACGTTTGACTTAATTGCCTGGTGCTTAAATGAGAGAACACAATGTAGCACAGCCAAGCAGCTCAGCATTCCTCATCTCAGCACTTGCAACTCAGCCCAGGCCTTTGGAGATGCAGAAAGAAGTCACCCCGGGGAAAGTTGTTGGAACCCAGGGGCCTGGAGAGAAGACCAGCAGAGACCATCCTGTGCCTTCCACGTAAGAAAGAACCTCAGTGGAAAGTTAGCTGCCTTTCCTCTGAAGAACCAACAAAATAAATCCCCTTTTATTAAAAGCCAATCCATCTCTGGTGTGTTGCATTCCGGCAGCTAGCAAACCAGAACAGCATGTATTGAAGTTTCCCACTACTATTGTTGAAATGTCTATCACTCCTTTCAGTTTTGTCAATGTTTGCCTTATGTACTTTGGAGCTCCTTGATTGGGAGCATACACATTTATGATTATTAGTTATTCTTGGCAAATTGTCCCTCTTAATAATATGTAATGTCTTCTTTGTTTTTTATGATGTCTTTACATTTAAAGTCTATTTTGTCTGATATTAGTATACTTACTCCGGCTTTCTTTTGGTTACAGCTTGCATGGAACATCTTTGTCCTTTCTTTTACCTACAATTTATTTGTATCATTGGGTCTTAGATGAGTCTCTTATAAGCAGCATATAATCAGATCATATTTCTTAATCCAGTCTACCAATCTATGTCTTTTAATTTGTGAGTTTAGTCCATTAACATTCAAAGTTATTATTGTAAAGGCATTATTTAACCTACCGCTGTATCCTTTGGTTTTTATTTGTCATATCTATATTCTTTTCCTTCTTTCTCTTTTTATCCTTTACTGGTAATTATCAATTCTGTGTCCTCCTTCAGACCTCCCACTACTTACTTTTTTTTTCAGCCAACAGAACTGCCTTTAGTTTTTACTGTATGGCCGGTCTCTCGTTGACAAATTCTTTCAGCATTTGTTTGTCTATGAAAATGTTAACCTCTCCCTCAGTTTTGAAGGAAAATTTGGCTGGGTACAGAATTCTTGGCTGGAAGGCTTTCTCTTGCAGGATCTTAATATATCATAACACTACCTTCTTGCCTTCATGGTGCCTGTTGAGTATTATGAACTCAGTCTTATGTGGGTTCCCTTGTATGTAGCAGATTGCACTTTTGGTGCTTTCAGGATTTTCTGCTTCTCTTCAACATTTGACAGACTGGAATAGGTCTATTTGGATTTATTCTACTTGGGGTTCATTGGGCTTCTTTGATTTGCATATTTATATCTTTTATAAGGGTTGGGAAGTTTTCTCCCAATATCTCCTCAACTAATCTTTTTAGCCCTTTACTCTTCTCTTCTTCTGGGACACTGATCATTCTTATATTTGTGCATTTCATTTTGCCCATCATTTCCCTGAGAGCCAATTCAAATTTTTCCTTTTATTGGTCATTTGTTCCTTTGTGCATTCAAAATCAATTGTCCTATCCTCTAGTTCATTTATTCTTTCTTTTGCCTCTTCAGATATACTGTTCTATGTCTCTAGTATGTTTTTTATTTGGTCTACAACATCTGTGATAGCTGCTATTTTTCTATTCATTCTTTCAAAATCTTCTTTATGTTTTTCTAGTTTCTTCTTCTCCTTTATGTCATTAGCCAACCCACAGAACTTATTTAGTAGAGTTGTATGAACATCTTTGTTTAGTTGTTCCAAAGTTTGTGTCTCTTCTGCTATTATACTTTGGTCATTAGGCTATGCTATATCTGTCTATATTTTCATATGCTTTGTGATTTTTTCTTGCCTTCAAGACATGTAATTATCTTGATAAAATGACTTTGGAAGTTGATTTCCTTCAGCAGTCTAAAATTTTGCATTTGCAGGATGGGCATGAGGCAGGACATGGGGCAGGGCAAAGCTACACAGTGATGGGGTGTGGTAAAGGGCCAGGTGCAGGGTAAGGGTGCTACACTGATGCCCAGGAGCATGGGATCTGAGGTGCAGAGTTGTGAGGGACAGCACTGGGGCCATGGGGATGGGGTGCAGCTCAGGCAGGCCTCAATGCACAAGGGGAGGTTGCTGCATGGGGGACATGGAGGCTGGTTACAAGAGGTGGGTGCATGGGTAGGGTGTGGGTTCGCAGGCAGGGTACATGCTCCAGGTGAAGGTCCTAGGTATTGAGGCATGGGGTTAGGGTCACAGAAGTCAGGGCACAGGGAAGTATGCTGCAGGTATTCACATGCATGGATGGCAGGGATCAGGGGTGGTGCAGTGAATTGAATGGGATGTGGGTGTGGGGAAGCAGTGTGCAGGTGCGTATGTGTATGGGGAAGGCCCAAGTGTGCAGGTGTAGGGGGATGGGACACACTGTGTGTGTGTGTGCATGAGTGTGTGAGGGGGCTGGGATATGGGCATAGACAGGACCAGGGATGAGTGCACAGATTTTCCTTCAGGTTTGGTCTGAGTGTCTGTGCGTACACATCGCTTGAAGGACATGGTGCAGGGTTTGAGAAGCACAGATGTGTGGATGCTGGGGCAGGTGGGATGCAGTTGTGCAAGGGGCTTGTGGAGGCAGAGAGAACAAGGTGAGGATGTGCGGGTCCCAGGAGGATGAGGTGGGGATGCTTAGACCACTGGTCAGGGCTTGCGTGTGTGGGACCTAGGGTGAGTAGCTGGCAGTGTGTGTGGTCGTGACATGTTCAAGGAGTGCAGCTTGGCTTACTTCTTAGTCCCATTTCCCTGTCTATGCGCTCCTGAGGGCTCTAGGTCTCCATTTGGAAAGGAGCACATGAGGCTCTTTGCATGAACTGGTTGATCAAGCCTCAGCTTTTTCAGTTAGGGCCTCCCTATGTGATGTAGAAAACTCTCTCAGGTCACGTGCATCCTGGAATCACTGTTCCAGTAATTTTTCTTTCATTTCTCTAGCTGTTCCTTGGAGTAGGGTTCAACTCTGTCTATCTTATTCTGCCATTTTTCCCAGATGTCCCTGAGGTAGATTTTCTTACCAAAAAATATTTTATTTTCCTTGAGAAGTATTAGTATATAAAAGCTATTTGTTTCTAATGTATATGTTTTTTCAAGTTAATTGACTTATCATATCTAAAGCAGCTGGATGGTTGATGAATACATGTGAAATTTTCTTTCCTTAAGAGTGTTTTTTATGCAAGTGCATAAATGTGAAATATGATTGTTCTTCCCAAATGTCCTGGAATTTTCAATGTTTCCTTAGGATTTCTTTTAGACAAATTAGACTCTAAGTGTTCTCACTAGAGGACCCTGACAATATCATGTATCTTTTATCTCATTAAGTTCTTTAGGTAATTTTTTGAGCAATATTGGTCTACAGTTTCCCTGTTTCAAATTTTTCATTTTCAAATAAAAAATTAAGTGATTTCAAAGACTCTGAATCAATGAAGTCTGATTCAAATGAGATTGATATTGAAATAAAATAAGGAAATTATTAAAGTAACTTTTCTATAGGAAGTTCAAAAATGTTTCAAGATGTCTGCAAGAATGACATGCATAATTAAGATCTATTTCCTTTTATGATTTTATTTAAACTCAATTCTATTCAAAGCAAACACAACATATGAATTCCTGTCATATGGAATTTTTAATTCTAGGCACTTTTGGGGGAAGATCATTCATTCATTTCATAAGCTAAGTGAATGTTTACAGAATGCTAGCTTGAGTTCTAGGATACGTGATAATATAACTTGGCCCCTTTTTACCAAGTTGCTTATGGCCTAGTGGAGAGATAGTTATTTAAGTGAATAAGTACATTATCTATTAAATACTACAATATCACCAACTTCATTATCATTACCAACATCATTACAGTTATTTACTGTGAAATTTATATATCTATCAAATACTTTTAGTCACCCTTCCTTAAAATTATAGTTGAAGCCACAGCCCCAAATCTCCATTGTAGTTAATGAGAAGCTTTGAGTCACAAAGATGCTAATAATGAAAGCTCTGAAGCTGTAAAACCCTGGATGAGCTCTTATCTTTCCATTGAAAGAAGATAAGAAATGAAATTAGAAAACTTTTACCAAGCAGTTAGTATAATATTCAACTTAAGTGTATATTAAATTTATATCTTTTCATAACAGAATTGTTTCTATCTAGTTATTGAAATGTTTGTGATTTATTAAAGCCATGATAGTAACTGAAGGTTGAATTTGCTCATCAGTGTTGTGGTGACTAACTCAGTGATTATGACCTCAATGAGTTTGCTATAATTAATTTTTGCAGCATATAAAAACTATGCATCTATTTTTTGAAGTTTGGAAGATACCTGAATACATCTTTTTGCTTATTAGGGTATTTTTTCAAGCAAAATTAATTAATGTTTACCAGGTCACTTTAAAATGGAAATCCTTATTCTTCCATAATAAAAAGATTTAAAACAAAGATAAGGAAACAATTTGGCGTTCAAATAAAATACCTCACTCATAGTATTGTTAGTAGGAATAAGTAAAAAAAAGTAAAATTCTTAGAACAATCAAAGCATATGGTAACTGCTCAATAAATATTACTCATCTTTCTCTAAGTATTGAAGGAACAAGACATCATCTGTGTTGTTCAAAGCAATTTCCTCTAATATCAAGTAGCTTTTAATAAAATATGCTTGTGTATTTTTTGTACGTTAGGTTGGGGGGCTTTGTATTTTAGCCTTTTAAGGCATTTTCAAAAACTGAAAAGTTAATTGGCATTTTAGATGCAGTTAGATAATCCCATATGATATAGGAAAGGATTGCATTAATTCATCATTTCCTCTCTCTCCAGGCCAGCATCAGGCTCTTATAATGTCTGTCAAGGCACCTCACATTTCCTTTGGAAATGAATCCAAAATTTGCCTATTGTCCTGACCAAGAGAATCAAATTTAGCAATATTCCACTTCCTAGATCCCCTTTCAAAAATCATTATCTTCCCCTTTGACCATGTTCTTTAAATATGGTCTAATACCATGTTTTCCCACCTTGAGAATTGCTAGCTTAAGATATTTTAAAGGAGCTTAAGCTCTTTACTGGACAGAATTATTATAGAAATATTTAATCATGTCAACACTTGATATGAGTCATAGGTAAGTAAGTGGATTTAGCAGCTTTAAGTTGTACGTGAGGAGATGGTTTGGATTGGTAATTGTAGCTCTCTCTGAGTTTGGTACTGATTATTGGGTTAACCAATTTGAATCCCAAGACCAGACACAACTTAACTGATGCATCTAGTATCTCTTCATTGCCTGTCAAATACACAAATGGATATACACATAAAGTATGCTAATAATGCAGTCATCAAATGTTGACAGGAAAGGCCTTAAGAAGTATTTTAGTAGAGTCCTCTCACTTCCTGTACTTCTTGAAAGGTTTTAAGATGTGAGTATTTGAGAGAAAGGAAAGTAGACAAAAGGATTGTAAATGAGCATGCTTTATTGGGCTGCGCTCCCAGGCAGAGCTCACCTGAACCCAAGAGGGAGTGAGGTGAGTCCGCGCACTGGCTTTGGCAAGTGCAGTTTTCAAGGGCAGGGGTTAGGTGATGAAATGAAAGGGGCAGCACATTAAACAAAGGAGTATTATGCTAGCGGGTTGAGCAGCGGGTGGTTAGATGTCCTTGAATAGATGTTTGTGCGCAAAGACCTGATTGTAAGGTTCACCTCCCGTTTTCCGAGTGACTTAAGAAGTCACTTAAGGCCTTAAGAAATATTTTAGTAGAGTCCTCTCATTTCCAGTACTTCTCTAAGATTACCTTCTAGGGTCTGGGGTGGATAATTAGAGACTTGAATCCATTGCCTCTTAAATGGATAGTAAAATTTAAAAGCAGAGAAACTCAAATTGTGGACAAGATATCCAAGTGTGATTATGCTAGATAAAATGGGAAGAATTAATCTTTTTGTTATTTTGACTATATAATGCAAATAATAGATTTCAATTTTTGAAGCTTATTTAATTGTTTTTTTTAACTTGGCATTTATATATTGTACTGCTTAATATCATGTCACTGTGACAACTATAGACAGGCAAAGGAAAACTCAGTACTGATATACACTGCAGTTGGAGGGTGATTCTTCTCTTCTTTTTATAAAATCTGAGGACGTACATGCTCTTGTGCTTAACATATCTCACTTCTGGTGAGCACCCTGATTGCTGAGGGCTAATGCAAAGAAAGATCACTACAGGGGCTGTGATTCCTAGACCAGCAGTTGTGACTCTGTCACACCTCCCCTGGGACTCTGAGATCCTCTCTCAAATACACTTGAGGGTCTGGGACTTTGCACACACTGCCTCCCACCTTCATCTGGACATTGGAGAGGGAGACACTCAAGGATACTCAGGGGGCTCTTGACAGAACCAGTGGCCTAAAGGGCTAAATTTCTAATCAACTCAAATCTTTAACATAACATGACCTTTCTAAGGTAAATGACATTATAGACAAATATGCAACCAAAGCTCTAGGATTGTGGTTTCCTGAATTGGGAGAGAAGTAGGATAATAGAATTAATCTGGCAAATAGTCTAATACACAGTTCTGAGCACATCCATATTTTCTGAAAAGACTGATTTATATGGATTTAAGGTAATAGAGGAAATATCAAAGTCAAAATTGAAAAAATTAGCTATGACTCTCTAATAATGTGCACATTTATTTCCTTGCTATTTTTTAATAGACTTGGCTTCTCCCAAGGGAAAATAGTAAAATTTTCTTATATGTGTTATTTTTCATTGCTGCACAATCCCTAGGGTTACCTTTTAGAGAGTATTCTAAAAATGTTCTCTGGTCCCTGGAATGTATTGCATTTGTAAACATGGTGTTTTAAAAACAACTTGTTTATAATGAATGTGAACAAGGTAGTCATTCAATTACTATAGAAAAAGGTGCACACAAAGACTAATTTTACCATTTATTAACTCTGTAACCTGTGGTTTCATTTTATTCATCTGCAAAATTGGGATCATTTTAATTTTGTTACTATTGGGCTATCATTAGCACTCTTCATGTAGAATCTTCCATATAGTAGGTATTTAGTTCATTACTATATTGAAAGCCTGAGTCCTTCATTCCAGAAAAGTTCCCTCGGGGTCTAGAAGCTAAGGGAAAGATGCAGTCTTAAGGCTGAGCATATCAATTGTGGTGATTTGGAGCTGTATGTACCCAAGAAAAACATGTTCTTAAATTTAATCCATTCATGTGTGTATAGAACTATTGAAGTAGGACCTTTGGATGAACTTACTCACTTCAGTTAAGGTGTGACCCAGTTCAATCAGGATGGGTCTTAATCCTTTTATTTGAGTCCTTTATAAGAAAATGAAATTCAGACACACAAAGAGAAAGCCACAGGAAGCAAGGAGCTGAAATGTATGAAACTGGAAAAGAAAGGTGAGACCAGTAGACACTATCATATGCTTTCCCATGTTACAAAGGAGCCAAGGATTGTGGGCAGCTGGTCTTCAGGAAGAAAGCATTGCCTTGGTAATGCTTTGATTTGGACATTTTCAGTACCTCAAAACTATAAATTATTAAATTACCATCATTTAAACCAACTTATTTTATGGTATTTACTGGAGCATCCTACGAAATTAAAATATCAGCCCTGGAGGTCCAGCTCTGCAGGACCCATAGACATTGTATTAGAGCTCTCTGAAGAAACAGAACTAACAGGAGATATCTTAAATTTGAGGTTTATGAAAGTATTTCACACAACTGTGGGGATACAAGAGTCCCAAATCTGCAGGGCAAGCCACAGGCTGGCAGGGCCAATGAAGTCCTTAGCAAACTACCTAGGAAAAGTTGGCTGGCTGAAGTGGAGAGAGAAAAAGAGAGAGAGAGAGATTCTCTCTTTTGAATTCTCCTTAAAAGCTCTTGGGTGATTAGATTAGGTGCCACTCATTGCAGAAGACACTACCCTTAGCTGACTGTAGATGTAATCAGCCATGGGTGCAACCAACGTGCTCATTATTTCAGTCCATGAAATGTCCTCATAGCAACAGATAGGCCAGTACTTGCTTGAGCAGACAACCTGGCTCCATTACCTCGTCAAGCTGACATATGAACCTCACCATTACAGCCACTCTCCATCTCCCCTGTACCCCTATGTTCTAGAGTCCCCAAGGGGTGTGGGGTGTATTTCACATAACAACAAATATTTTTTCTCTCCTGGCATCAACTCAGCAGAGGCAAGGATGGGCCGTATGTCCACTCAAGACAAGGGGAATCTCTGCTTTTGACAGTCTCCCAGTGGGAATTCCTCAGAGATAAACCCTAAGGGGGAAGACTCTGCCCTTGGTATCTTCCCATCTACATGAATTGAGTGGCATGGGTGCGTTTAATGGGGACTTTAGAACATCTACTGATATTTCACCTTCGAGGGCAAATGTTGCTTTAGGAATTACAGATGAAACTGATCATTTTTGTTCCTTTAATGTGCTTTCTCTGAAACTGGTGCTCTCAAAGGCTCACCCTGAGATGGTACTCTAACAACACCATTCATATTTCTCTTCTCAGTCTTTATCTCCCAGTCTCTCTCCTTTTATTTCAGTGTTTAAAAAAAGCATCTACTTTGGTCTAGGGATTTTGCTAGCTACTGGGAATACTAAGATGAATATGTCACTTTAGTTCCAATTTGAATACATGATGGGGTTGTCATCACCTCTCCAGGGCTGCAAGATTATACAGAACTGAAAGAAAAGCTATTTCAGGGATCTCCAGAAATATGGTGATTGGTTAGGTCCTTGGTCCTTCAATGACACATTTAAAGGCATAATAAGGGGGATATTGAGAGGGGTGATATGCAGTTTTCTTCCATTGCTCATTGGAATTGACAACCAAAAGAGATATTCTTGAAATGTTAGCTTTAATGAAAGCTAGGATTAAATAAGGAAAGGGCTGATAACTGATCTGAATAAGCATCTCAATGTAGATGACAATTCATCAGAGTTAATAACAATAAATAAATGCCTTCCTTGTCAATAGGCAACTTATTTCATGATTCAGAACATCCAGATGATACCCTCAGTTACCCATTTTACTTCTCCTATAAAGACATAATTAAAAAGAAGTATTCAATAGCTTATAACTTTTCTTAAAACTAGAGTTCTAGATTATATTCAAGGTCTCTACACCCATTCATTTTAAGTACAGAAATAATGGAAAGTGAGGAAGCAGTTCAGGATTTGAATTGATATACATCTGACTTGTGAAAGTTTTGATGCAAAACAAGCCAATATAAGGAATGAATTTGCTGATAAATTTCTTGGAAATTTGGGGATTTTTCACCAGGGTTTTGTTACAGACCTAAAAGAACATTGATGGAATGATTCAAATTTCAGTTACAGTTTTGGTCCTGCCAAGAGCCACAGGATGAGTATAGGGAGATTAGATATACAGAGTAGCTTCAGGCAGTGGAATGGAATTATAAAAATGTTCAGTGATATTAACATAATCTAACACATCTTGAAACTTTACATAGATATGTTGTAGATTCTCTGGAATCTTCCTTAATTATCAATCAACCATTCTCTTAATATTTAATGGGCCAGGCAATGTGTCAAGCACATTGAGATCTATGAAGAAATCAAAGTCATGGTCTCAGGTTGAAGGAAATTAAACTATAAGCATGGAAGAAAGCCCCTACACACACATTTGGAGAAATGATAGAGCAAGGTCAAGTAGATCCACTCTAAACAAGTAATGATGGAATTTAGAGCAAGAAGGGATTGCTGAGGCAGAGATTATATGAAAGAAAAAGTTTATAGTAATCAGACTGTGGAATGTTGGGAGAAACAAAGCAAGTCAATGTTTTTTTTTTTTTCCCCATGGACAAGTACCAGGATTCAAACCTGGTCTCCAGCATGGTAGGTGAAAGTCCTGCCACTGAGTCACTGATGCATCACCCAAGTCAGTGATTTTGAGAATAAATTTAGAATTATAAATATATTATGCACTTCTGTCTCTGAAAGTCCTATTTGAAATTGTTTTCTCCAAAAGTGTAAGTCATAAACTATGCTATTTTTTAAAACTTTTTTTATTGTATAGTATAACATATATATAAAGCAAAGAAATAAAAAGCAATAGTTTTCAAAGCACTCTTCAACAAATGGTTACAGGACAGATCTCAGAGTTTGTCATAGGCTACCAAATGACCTCTCATATATTTCCTTCTAGTTGTGCTAGAATATAGGTGGCTAGAGGGCTTAAATATTTTTTATCATCACAAACAACTTTTTATCCTTCATTTGGCGAAAAATAACATATATTAAAAAAGCTAGAAATTTCAAAGGACAACACCACAAGTAGTTGTAGAATATATTTCAGAGTTAGACATGGGTTACAATTTCGCAACTTTAAGTTTTTACTTCTAGCTGCTCTAAGATACTAGAGACAAAAAGAAATATCAATTTAATGATTCAGCATTCATATTCATTTGTTAAATCCTATCATCACTGTATAACTCCACCATCACCACTGATCTTTCCATACCTCTTTTTCGGGGTGTTTGGGCTATGTAATTCTAAATTTTTGACATTGGAAGGGTCTGTCACTCATATGGGATAGGTATATGGAACTATCTGATATTCTAGAGAGGCTGGGCTAGTAGATTTCAGGTCTTATCTGGATCAGGGAGACCCATCTGGAGGTTGTCGGTTTCTGGAAAGTTACTCCAGTGCATGGAACCCCTGTGGAATCTTACATCTTGCCCTAGGTATTCTTCGTGATTGGCTGGAATGGTCCTGATTAGGGGTTGGCAGGTTATGATAGGTAGCAAGATTTACCTGAAGATTGCATAAGAACAACCTCCAGAGTAGCCTCTTGGCTCTATTTGAACTCTCCCTGCTACTGAAACTTTATTAATTACACCTCCTTTCCCACTTTTGATCAGGATGTAATTATTGATCCCATGGTGCCAGATCTGGATTCATCCTGGGAGTCATCTCCCAATTCACCAGGGAGACTTTCACCCTTAGGGAGGAGGGCAATGACTTCACTTGCAGAGTTGGGCTTAAAGAGAGTGAGGTCACATCTGAGCAACAAAAGAGGTCCTGCAGAAGTAACACTTAAGCATGCCTATGGGTAGTCTAAGCTTCTCAGTTACCTACATAAGTTTCACAAGAGTAAGCCTCATGAGCAAGGGCATCACCTATTGATTTGGGTGTCCCTAAAGTTTGACACAGTATCAGGGGATTCCATGATGGTAAGGTTTAATATTTCCATATTTTTTCTCTCCTCCCTCAGGGGACTTTGCCAATACTTTTTGAGTATCTGCTTAGTATACTCTAGGACGTATCCTGGCATTACAATAATCTATAAAGGAGTAAAAGACCTCTTCGTTATTCTGTGCTGTCTGTGTTTCAGTTGTTCAAATGAGCTATACAGATAGGTTGAATTAGATTATGCACTACAGAAAATTTCAGTTCCAGATCAAATAAACCTTTCTTCCATTGGTCTCCAAGAGTATGTGTAGTTCTAACATATAGATACTGACTTCCTTACCCCTATGTTCTGAATTACTTTAACTTCAAACTGTTCAACTTTGTTCTTATTTCTAAATATCAGGTTATATATGTATAAAACAGCCTCTCAAATTCCAGAAATAATAATCACCACTCCAGACTTAATGTGTCTGCTCTAAAAGCTTATAGTCCAGGCCCCTGTTTACTTCTAAGCATTTTCTAAAGGTGACCATACCATTCTGGTTCTTTTGTTTCTGGCTTATTTTGTCTCATCAAATGTTCCACACGTTAATTCACATTGTTGCATGCCTCATGACTTTGTTCCTTTTTGCAGCAGCACAACCTTCATTCATAAGTATACACCATTGTTCGCCAATCTACTTCTCTGTCAGTGCATCCTTCAGCCACCTGCATTCATCAGGCATCATGTAGAAGGCCCCAAATCCACAGTCTATCAACATTCTCAATTTTAGATAATTTCATTGTTCCCAAGAGAAAGAAAACCAGTAAACACACCCTTGCCAAATAGGAAATCTAAACCTCCTCTTAACTCTTGTTGTTCCCCCCATTATTTACCTCTGTTGTTGCTGTGGTAGTGCTAATGGTTTCCTTTTAAACATAGCTCATAGCATGCAATAGCAATTTTCCCCCTGTACCCTGGACTTAAACACTCTTTATGCAAGAATCATATCTTTGAAATAATTCTTAAGAGAACGCATTCATTTTTCTAGTGGGAATCAGTGGGTCAGGTAGGTCTTATACAACCCTTTCAATCTTGCTCATCTTCAATATGGTAATATTACTTATACACCCACTAGAAAATCTTCTATCTATTCCCTTACATTGGAGTTCAATCTCATTAACTAACAGTTTATCCATCTCTAGCTTCTACGTGTCTCTAAGTCCCTCATATTCTGTATTATAAGCTCCTGATTATACCTTTATCCTGGTCATAACAATGAAATTATACAGTATCTATCTTTTTGTGTCTGGCTAATTTCACTCGCATTATGTCCTCAAGACTCATCCATCTTGTTATGTGCTTTTGTCTTACTGCTGCATAATATCCCATTGTATGTATATACCACATTTTGTTGATCCACTCATCTGTTAATGGGCATTTGGTTTGTTTCCATCTTTTGGTGATTGTGAATAATGCTGCTATGAACATCTGTGTGCAAGTGTCTGTTTGTGCCATTGCTTTCTGCTCTTCTGGGTATATACCTAGTAGTGCTATTGCTGGGTCATAGGGCAAACTCACTATTTAGTTTCCTAAGGAACTGCCAATCTTCCATAGTGGCTCCACTATTGTACATTCCCACAAGCAGTGCATAAGTGTTCCAGTTTCTCCACATCCTCTCCAACATTTATAGTTTCCTGTTTGTTTAATACAGCCATACTTATAGGTGTGAGGTGGCATCTCATTGTAGTTTTGATCTTCATTTCCCTTATGGCCAATGAAAATGACCATCTCTTCATGCGATTTTGAGCCATCTGTAGCTGCTCTTCAGAAAAATACCTATTCATATCTTTAGCCCATTTTTAAATTAGGTTGTTCTTTTGTTGTTGAGCTGTATGATTTCTTTGTATATGCAAGAAATTAAACCTTTGTCTGATAAGTGATTTCCATATACTTTCTCACATTGTGTTGTCTGCCTGTTCACCTTTTTGACAAATGTTTTGTGGTGCAGATGCATTTGATTTTGAGGAGTTCCCATTTATCTATTTTTTCTTTTGTTGCTTCTGCTTTGGGTGTAAAATTTAGGAAGCTACCTCTTATTACTAGGTCTTGAGGATGTTTCCCTTGATTTTATTCTAGAAGCTTTTTGGTACTAGTTCTTATATTCAGGTGATTTAGTCAAGAGTGGTTGTTAAGATGGATTAGGTAGTCTTGATTAGTTTCTGGAGACCTATGAAAGAGGAAACATTTTGGAGAATGGGAGATTCAGAGAGAGCAGAGCAGAATGACATAGCCAAGAGAAGCAGAGTCCACCATCCAGTGACCTTTGAAGATGAAGAAGGAAAATGTCTCCCAGGGAGCTTCATGAAACAGGAAGCCAGGAGAAGCTAGCAAATGATGCCGCGTTTACTATGTGCCCTTCCAGATAAGTGAGAAACTCTGACTGTGTTTGCCATGTGCTTTCTTACTTGAGAGAGAAACCCTGAACTCCATTTGCCTTCTTGAACCTAGGTATCTGTCCCTGGATGCCTTAGATTGGACATTTCTATAGACTTGTCTTAATTGGGACATTTTCTTGGTCTTGGAACTGTAAAACTGACTAAATTCCCCTTTTTAAAAGTCTTTTCATTTCTGGTATATTGCATTTGGGCAGCTAACAAACTAGAACACTTGGTTATTGACATCCAGTACTTCCATGCACAATCATTGAAAAGGCTATTTTGTCCCAGTTTAGAGGATTTGGGGGTCTTGTCAAAAATCAGTTGAACATAGATTTGGTGGCCTATTTTTGCACTCTCAATTTGATTCCATTGGCCAATGCTTCTGTCTTTGTGCCAGTACTATGCTGTTTTAATCACTGTGGCTTTATAATATGTTTTAAAGTAAGAGAGTGTTAATCCTCCCACTTCATTCTTCTTTTTTAGGATGCTTTCAGCTTTCTGGGGTCTCTTTTCCTTCCAGACAAATTTGGTACTTAGCTTTTTCAAATCTTCAAAGTAGGTTGTTGGAATTTTTATTGGTACCCTTTTGAATCTGTATATCAATTTGAGGAAAACTGACATCTTAACTACATTTAGTCTTCCTATCCATGATCAGGGAATGTCTTTCTACCTGTTTAGATCTCCTGTGATTCCTTCTAGCAATGCTATGTAGTTTTCTCTGTAAAAGTCTTTTACATCTCTGGTTAAGTTTATTCCTAAGTGTTTGATTCTTTTAGTCACAATTTTGAATGGAAATTTTTCCTTAACTGACTCCTCCACTAGGTCATTGCTTGTGTACAGAAATATTACTGATTTTTGCACACAAATTTTATATCCCACTACCTTGATGAATTAGTTTATTAGCTCAAGTAACTTCATCATAAATTTCTCAGGATCTTCCAAGTATAGCATCATATCATCAGCAAGTAATGAGAGTTTTACTTCTTCCTTTCCAATTCTATGCCTTTTATTTCTTTGTCCTGCCTGATTGCTCTAGCTAGATCTTCTAGCACAATGTTGAATAATAATAGTGACAGTGGACATCCTTCTCTTGTACCTGATCTTAGGAGGTGTCATGGCCATATTCATGTGTCAACTTGACCAAGTGGTGGTACCTGTTTGTCTGGTTGGGCAAGTGCTGGCCTGTCAGTTGCAATGAGGACATTTCATAGAATTAAATCATGATCACATCAGCTACATCCACAGCTGATTCCATTTGTAATCATCCAAAGGGAGTGTCTTCTGCAATGAGTGATGCTTAATCTAATCACTGGAAGTCTTTTAAGGAAGATTCAAAAGAGACAGCCTCTCTCTTCCTACTTAGGCCAGTGAGCCTCTTCTGTGGAGTTCATCCAGACCCTCCATCAGAATCATCAGCTTTATAGCCTACCTTGAGGATTTTGGACTCTGCATTCTCATGGTTACTTGAGACACTTTAATAAATTTTATATTTGCAAGTGTTTCCTTTTGATTCTGTTTCTCTAGCAAACCCTAACTAATACAGGAGGAAATATTTCAGTCTCTCTGCATTGAGAATGATGCTGACTACTGTGGTTTCATATATTCCCTTTATCATATTGAGGTAGTCACCTTTGATTTCTAGTTTTTGGAGTATTTTTATCACAAAAAGATGCTGAGTTTTGTTAAATGCTTTTCAGCATCATTCGAGGTGATCATGTGACTTTTCCTTTTTAATTTGTTAATGTGCTGTATTACATTAATTGATTTTCTTGCATTGAGCCATCCTTGCATTCCTGGTCTAAACCCCAGTTGATCACAGTGTATAATTCTTTTAATATGCAGTTGGATTCAATTTGTTAATATTTTATTGAGAATTATTGCATCTATGTTCATGACAGAGATTTTTCCCTTCTTATAGCATCTTTACCCATTTTGGTATTAAATGATACTAGCTTCATAAAATGAGTTAGGTAAAGTTTCTTTGTCTTCAAATTTTTGGAAAAGTTTGAAGAAGATTGTGCTAGTTCTTTATGGAATGTTTGATAAAATTCCCCTGTGAAGCCATCTGGTACTAAGCTTTTCTTTGTTGGAAGATTTTTGATGACTGATTGAATCCCTTTACTTGTGATTGGCATGTTGAAATCGTCTATTTATTCCTGAATCAGTGTAGCTTGTTTGTGTGTCTCCAGGAATTTGCCCATTTCATTAAGTTGTCTAGTTTGTTGGCATGTAGTTGTTCATAGTATTCTCTTAGAGATTTTTTTTTTTTATTTCTTCAGGGTCTGTGGTAAGGCACCCCTTCTCATTTCTGATTTTGTTTATTTTCTCTCTTTTTTTTCTTTGTCAGTCTTGCTAGTGGCCCATCAATTTTATTGATTTTCTTTAAGAACCGACATTTGGTTTTATTGATTCTTTCTCTTGTTCTTCTGTCCTCCTATTCATTTATCTCTGTGTCAATCTTTGTTATTTCTCTTCTCCTATTGCTTTGGGGTTAGTTTGCTGTACTTTCTCAAGTTCCTCCAATTGTGTTATTAAGTCCTTGATTTTTGCTCTTTCCTGTTTTTTTAATGTAGGCCTTTAGTGCAATAAATTTCCCTCTCAGCACAGCCTTTGTTTGCCACATCCTTTAAGTTCTGATAAGTCGTATTCTCATTTTCATTCATCCAGATAGCTACTCATTTCTCTAGCAATCTATTGTTTGCCCCATTGGCTGTTTAAGAGTGTGTTATTTAATGTCAATATATTTGTGAATGTTCTCATTCTTTGGTGGTTATTGAGAGCCAGCTTCATCAATTAATGTCCATGGCTTAATTAAGTGTTCATAGTTTGTGTAGTATAGTTCCATAGATTTAAAACAAATCATTCTGTTACTGACTAAGTTAATGGATCATCTTGGCAGGTGATTGTGCCCAGTTCTGTGGTCAAGCAAACACTGACCTGACTGTTGCTGTGAGGGCATCTCATGGGCTTAAATAAGAAGTCAGCTGATTACATCTATATATGATTACAATTGAGTAAGGAGAGTGTCTTCCACAATGAGAGATAGTTAATCTAATCAGTTGATGGCTTTCAAGGGGGAGGTGAGCATTTCAGCAATCAGAAGAGAGAACTTTGATCTCTACCTCAGCACTGTGCCCCTCCTTGAGAATTCATCAAAAGCCTCCACTGGAGCTTCCAGCTTTCCACCTGCCATACAGAATTTGGACTCATGGATCCCCACAGTTGTGTGAGAAACTTTTATAAAATTTTGTACTATCTACAGATATCTCCTCTTGGTTTTGTTTCCTCAGAGAACACTGACTACTACAGTTACCATATACATACATCACATTTCCCCCTTTAATCATATTCATATATACATATATTTTAGTGCTATTGTGTTCAAAGTGTTGGGCTACCATCACCACTGCTAAAATATTTCTGTCTTTCCAAATAGGAACTCCATATATCATGGCCAGGTTCATGTGTCAACTTGGCCAAGTTGTGGTACCTGTTTGTCTGGTTGGGCAAGTGCTGGCCTGTCTGTTGCAATAATGACATTTCATAGAATTAAATCATGATCATGTCAGCTGCATCTACAGCTAATTCCATTTGTAATCAGCCAAAGGGAGTGTCTTCTGAGATAAGTGCTGCTCAGTCTAATCACTGGAAGCCTTTTAAGGAAGATTCAGAAGGGACAGGCTCTCTTCCTGCTTCAGTTGGTGAGCCTCTCCTGTGGAGTTTGTCCAGACCCTCCACTGGAATCGTTGGCTTCACTGCCTGCCCTGTGGATTTTGGACTCTGCATTCCCATGGTCACGTGAGACAGTTTTATAAATTTTATATTTGCGAGTGTTTCCTGTTGATTCTGTTTCTCTAGAGAGCCCTAACTAATACACCATGCATTATTATTATTACTGTTATTATTATTATTATTATTATTACTATTATTTCCATGGGCAGGCACTGGGAATTGAACTGGGTCTCCACCATGGCAGGCAAGTGCCACTGAGCCACTGTCACACTGCCCAGGGACTCTATACATTACAAGCCTTAACTTCCCATTCCTTATCCATACCTGTGTTGGTTTGAAATGCTGTATGTACCCTACAAAAGTCATGTTTTAATCCTAATCCCATTTTGTAAAGGCAGTCATTTCTTCTAATCCCTATTCGGTATTGTATGTTTGACACAGTAATTAGATCAGCTCCCTGGAGATGTGATTTAATCAAGAGTGGTTGTTAAACTGGGTTAGGTAGAGACAGGTTTCTACCCATTTGGGTGAGTCTTGATTAGTTTACTGGAATCCTATAAAAGAGAATGATAAGGGAGAAATCCAGGAGAGATTCAGAGAGAGCAGAGCAGAACAACATAGCCACAAGAGGCAGAGTCCACCAGCCAGCAACCTTTGGAGATGAAGAAGGAACATGCCTCCCGGGAGCTTCATGAAACAGGAAGCCAGGAGAAGCTAGCAGATGACACTGTGTTCACCATGTGCCCTTCCAGATGAGAAAGGAACCCTAACCATGTTCACCATGTGCCTTTCCAGATGAGAGAGAAACTTTAACTGAGTTTGCCCTATGCCTTTCCACTTGAGAGAGAAACCCTGAACTTCACTGGCCTTCTTGAACCAAGGTATCTTTCCCTGGATGCCTTAGACTGGACATTTCTATAGACACATTTCAATTGGGACATTTTCTCAGCCTTAGAACTGTAAACTAGCAACTTATTAAATTCCCCTTTTTAAAAGCCATTCCATTTCTGGTATATTGCATTCCAGCAGCTAGCAAACTAGAAAAATACTCCATCCCCTAGAATTTATATTCCAAATTCTGACTCTATGAATTTGCTTATACTAATCATTTCATATAAGTGAGATCACAGAATATTTGCTCTTTTATGTTTGGCTTATTTCACTCAACATGTTGTCTTTAAGGATCACCCATGTTGCCACATGTATCAGGACTTCATTCTTTTTTACAGTTCAATAATATTCCATTTTATGTATATATCATACTTATTTATCCATGCCCCAGTCAATGCACATTTATGTTGCTTCCATCTTTTGCAATTGTGAATAATGCTGCTGTGGACATTAGTGTGCAACTATCTTTTCTAGTACCTGTTTTCAATTCTTTTGGATCGCTAGGCCATATGGTAGTTTAGTAGTGGTATAACCAGGACATATGGCTGTTCTACATTTAGCTTTCTGAGGAACTGCCAAACTGTCTTCCATAGTTAGCTGCACCAATTTACACCCCACTGTCAAGGAATGAGTGTCTCTGTTTATTCACATCCTTTCCAGCACTTATTTTCCATTTTTTTTATAGCAACCATTCTAGTGGATGTGAAATGGTATCTCATTGTTGTTTTATTTTTTGTTTGTTTGTTTGTTTTGTTGTTTTATCTTTTTTTTAATCTTTTTTGTTTGTTTTCATTGTTGTTTTGATTTGCTTTTCCAGATGGATAATGATGCTGAGCATCTCTTCAGATGCTTTCTGGCCTTTGTATATCTTCTCTGGAGAAATCTTCGTTCAAGTCATTTACCCATTTTTTAATTGGGTTCTATATCTTTTTTTTTGTTACATTGAAGGATTTCTTTATATATTCTAGACATTAAACCTTTATCAGATATGAGGTTTCCAAATATTCCCTATATTGCATAGGCTATCATTTTAATTTCATGATTAAAGTCCTTTGAGGTTCAAAAGGTTTTTATTTTGATGATGGTTGTATTAATCCATTTTTTAATTTTGTTGTTTGTGTTTCAAGTGTAAAGTCTAAGAAACTGTTGCCTAACACAAAGCCCTGGAGATGCTTCCTTATGATTTCTTCTGGGAGTTTGATAGATCTAGCTGTTATATTTAGATCTTTGATCCATTTTGTATATGCTGTGAGGTAGGAGCCCTTTTTTTTTTCCAAAAGACTATGCTGGTTTGAAAGTATTATGTACCCCACAAAAGCCATATTTTAATCTTGATCCAAACTAGTGGGAGCAGCTCTTTACTTTAATCCTAATTCAATGCTGTAGACTGGAAATTTTTGGTTAGATTATCGCCACAGAGGTGTGATACATGCAATTTTGGGTGTGACCTTTGTTTAGAGGGACATGTGACTCCACCCATTTCAGGGCAGTCTTGATTAGTTTACTGGAATATTTTACAGGAGGAAACATTTTGGAGAGAGGCAGAAACGACAAAAGCGACAGAACCAACAGAAACTTCACAGTGAGTGAAACAGATGCAGACACTTGGAGAACAGAGACACAGATGTGTGGAGATGCTTGGAGCCCAGCAGACATTGCCATGGGAAGTTAAGCAAGCCAAAACCTGAAGAGAACCAAGGGAAGCCAAGAGATGAAAACCATCCCTGGAGAAGTAAAGTGCAGAAACCCTACAGGGACAGAGGCTGAAAGCAATGGAGCCCAGGAGCAAGGGACAAGCAAATGCCAGTCATGTGACTACCCAGCTGACAGAGGTGTTCCTGACCCATCAGCCTTTCTTGAGTGAAGATAACCTCTCATTGGGGAATTAATTTGGACACTTTCACTTACTTAGAAATGTAAACTTGTAACTTATTAAATTCCCCCTTTTAAAAGCTATTCCAGTTCTGATATATTGCATTCCGGCATTTTGCAAACTAATACAGATTTGGTACTGGAGAAGTGGGGTGCTGCTTCAGTTTGCAAACACCAAATATGTTGGAATGTTTTTTTTTTCAATGGATAAGGGGAAGATGCTGGAAGTGTTGTGAGGATCTTGATACAGAAAGTCTAGACTGCTTTGAAGTGACTGTTCATAGAAATGTGGACTCTAAAGACACCTCTGATAAGGATTTAGAGAGAAATGATGTATGTGTTATTGCAAACTGGAAAGAAGGTGATTTTTGTTTTAAAGTGGCAAAGAATCTAGGTAAATTGACTGGCTTTGGATGGAAGGCAGATTTTAAAAGCCATGATCTTGAATATATAGCATAAGAGATTTCCAAATTAAATGTGGAAAGTGCAGCCTAGTTTGTTCTTAGAGTGAATGTGACAGGGAAGAGATAAGCATAGAGTGAAATGTGACAGGAAAGAGATAAGCTGAGAACTGAACTCTTGGGTGTAAAGACCAGAAATTGGTGGTCTGAAAAACTCTGAGCTTCCAGAAAGAGAGACCCCAGAGAATAGTGCCACAAGTGAGGATTTAACCAACATGGAAGCAGTCAGCCATTACAGGACAAGCAAGGATTTGAGGTTGAGCTATTCAGGAAGGACTTGTGGAAAGTCCTTTTGTCTGATAAGTATGATCTCAGTGTACTACATAAAAAAAATAAGTGTTGTGAGAGCCATATAAACAGAGCCACTGCCAGTCTGAACAAAAAGGGACAGAAAACAGACAAACTGGAGGAAAAGCAGCATCGGGGCAGAACCATGGAGCCTAAGGTCTGAAGCCAAGAAAACTTGAGCCAGGAGAGTGGACCCACCAAAGCACTTGAAGAAGGTGAGTTTGTCCCAAAGGCAGAGGGTGGGCCTTCCACCTCACTTTCTGGAAGAGTTGTGCCCCAGGTGTTGGAGAGTGTGGATCACATTTCTTTGGGATTGGGGACAGCCTGGCTGCCACCTCATTTTTCTGGAGGGTTGAGAATGTGCCCCAGAAATGACAGAGATCTCACATGCTGCCCCAAATCTTGGAGTGAGTGGAACCAAGAAAAAGATAGTCTCCCCAGTGTCCCCTCAAATTGCAAGCACCTCAATGTCTGGACAGAGAAAAGCCACTGCATAGGTCCTTGGAAAGGGTAGAACTGCCACTTTCTAAAGCCCTGAGGATGAATGACTCTCAGACTTTGAAATCAAATGGAGTTTCCCCTGAAGGTTTCCAGAACTGTTTGGGTCTTGTTATCCCTATGTTCCCTCCAATTTCTCCCTATGGAAATGGGAATATGTATCCTATGACTGTACCTCCTTTGTATATTGGCAAAAGATAACTTGTTCTTAGTTTTATAGGTCTGTGAGCCAGAAGAAATGTTTTGTCTTAGAATAGGCCATGCATGTAACAGACTGATGAGATTTTGTACTGATTTTAACTTTGTAATGTATTTGTATTGTAACTGAAATTGTTTAAGGCTTTTGTGATATTGCGAGGTGGGCCTTCCACCTCACTTTCTGGAAGAGTTGTGCCCCAGGCACTTTGCATATGGAATGCATTTTGCATATGGAAAAAAACACCTGTCTTTTTTGGGGGTGGAGAGGGCAGAATGTGCTAGTTTGAAAGTATTATATACCTTAGAAAAGCCATGCTTTAACCTTAACCCAATCTAGTAGGGGCAGCTGTTTCTTTTAATCCTAATTCAATACTGTAGGCTGCACATTTTTTATTAGATTATCTCCACTGAGATGTGACACACCCAGTTGTGGGTTTTTACTTTTGATTAGATGGAGGTATGACTCCACCCATTCCAGGTGGATCTTGATTAGTTTACTGGAATCCTTTAAAAAAGGAAACAATTTGGAGAGAGCCAGAAATGATGGAAACCTCAGAGCTGACAGAAGTGTCACAGCAGAGTGAAACAGATGAAGACACGTGGAGAACAGAAACACAGGTGTTTGGAGATGCTTGGAACCCGGCAGGCACTACCATGGAATGTTCAGCAAGCCAGTACCTGGAGTGAGCCATGGAGGCCAAAAGATGAAAGCCAGCCAGGGAGAAGTAAAATGAAGAATCCTCACATTAACAGAGGCTGAAAGCAATAGATCCCAGAAGCAAGGGATCAGCAGATGCGAGCTACATGACCACCCAGCTGACAAAGGTGTTCCTGACCCATCGGCCTTTCTTGAGTGAAGTAACCTCTTGTTGGTGACTTAATTTGGACACTTTTAATTCCTTAGAACTGTAAACTTGTAATTTACTGAATTATGCTCTTAAACAACTGTTCCAGTTCTGGTATATTGCATTCTGGCAGCTTGCAAACTAACACAGAGAACATGTTTTCCCAGCACCATTATTGAAGAAACTTCTTTCCCAATTGAGTGGCCTTTAAGACCTTACCAAAAATAAGCTGGCCATATTTGAGGGCTACTTTCTGTACACTCAATTCAATTCCACTGGTCTACATGTCTGTTCTTGTGCCAGTACCATGCTGTTTTTTAAAAATATTTTTATTGAGAAATCTTCACACACATGCAGTCCATACATGGTGTACCAGTTTTACAGTATTATGTACCCCAGAAAAGCCATGTTTTAATCCTGATTGCATCTTGTGGAGACAGCTGTTTCTTTTAATCTTAATTCAATACTATAGGTTGGTAACTTTCTATTAGATTATCTTCATAGGAATGCGGCACACCCAATTGTGGGTGTGATCTTTTGATTCCACCCATTCTGGGTGGGTCTTGATTAGTTTACTCCTTTAAAAGGGGAAACATTTTGGAGAGAGCTTAAAGCATACAGAGCCTACAGAAATGACAAAAGCCACAGAGCTGACAGAAACTTCACAGCAGAGCTGACACAGATACAGACTTGGGGAAAGCAGGGACATGGAGGTTTGGAGATGCTTGTAGACCCAGCAGATGTTGCTGTGAGATCTTAAGTAAGCCAGAACCTGAAGAGAGGTAATGAAGACCAACCCAGGAGAAGCAAAGCAAGGAACCCCCACAGGAACAGAGGCTGAAAGCATTGAAGCCCAAGTACTAGGTACTAGCAGATGTCAGTCATGTGACTACCCCGCTGACAGAGGTGTTCCTGACCCATTGGTCATTCTTGAGTGAAGGTAGCCTCTTGTTGTTGGTGCCTTAATTTGGACACTTTCAGTTCCTTAGAACTGTAAACTTGTAACTTATTTCAATTCCCTTATTTTAAAAAGCAGTTTGAGTTGTGGTATATAGTGAACTAACACACATGGTATATAATCAATGTCCTAAAATATCATCACATAGGTGTGTATTCATCACTGTGATCATTTTTTGGAACATTTGCATCACTTCAGAATAATAAAGAAAAAAGGAAAAAAGGAAAAACTTCCATATCCCTAACCCCTCCCTCTCATTGACCAGTAGTATTTCAATGTACCCTATTTTTTATTTATTTTTACCCATTTTTTTTACTTGTCTGCCCATACCTGGAATAAAAAGAGCATCAGATACAAAGTTTTCATAATCACACAATCACACTATAAGTGCAATATCTATATAGAATCATCTTCAAGAATCAAGGCTACTGGAACACAGCTCAATAGCTTCAGGTACTTCCCTCCAACCATTCCAATACACCATAAACTAAAAAGGGATATCTATATAAAGCATAAGAACAACCTCCAGAAAAACCTCTCAACACTGTTTGAAATCTCTCAGCCATTGAAACTTTATTCTGTCTCATTTATCTCTCCCCCTTTTTGGTCAATGAAGCTTCCTCAATACCATGATGTTGGGTCCCATGTCTCCTCTGGACTCCTGTCCCACATTGCTAGGGAGATTTACGTGCCTAGGAGTCATGTTCCATGTAGGGGGAGGACAGTGAGTTCACCTGCTGAGTTAATTTAGAGAGAGAGGCCACATCTGAGGAACAAAAGAAGTTCTCTGGGGCTGACTCTTAGGCATAATTATAAGTAGGCTTAAATTATCCTTTGCAGGAATAGGTTTCATAGTGGTGAACCCCAAGATTGAACTCTCAGCCTATTGATTTGTTTGCCCCCACTGCTTTCCCGAACATCAGGAATTCCCCAAATGGGGAACTTGAACATTTCCTTCTTTCTCCCCACTCCCCCAAGGGAACTGTGAAGGCTTGAAAGGATGCATGTCCCCTAGAAAAATCATGTTTTAATCCTAATCCCACTTTGTAAAGACAGCTGTTTCTTCTAATCCCTATTCAGTATTGTATGTTGGAAACTGCAATTAGATCAGCTCCCTGGAGATGTGATTTAATCAAGAGTGGTTGTTAAACTGGATTAGGTAGAGGCATGTCTCCACCCATTTGGGTGGGTCTTAATTAGTTTCTGGAGTCCTATAAAAGAGGAAACATTTTGGAGAAAGAAGAAGATTCAGAGAGAGCATAGCAGAACAACACAGCCACAAGAAGGAGAGTCCACCAGCCAGCGACCTTCGGAGATGAAGAAGGAAAATGCCCCCCCAGGAAGCTTCATGAAGCAGGAAGCCAGGAGAAGAAGGGAACAGATGATGGCGTGTTTGCCATGTGCCCTACCAGAAGAGAGAGAAACCCTGACCGTGTTCACCATGTGCCTTTCCAGATGAGAGAGAAACCCTGAACTTCATCGGCCTTCTTGAACCAAGGTATCTTTCCCTGGATGATTAGATTGGACATTTCTATAGACTTGTTTTAATTGGGACATTTTCTTGGCCTTAGAACGTAAACTGGCAATTCATTAAATTCCCCTTTTTAAAAGCCATTCCATTTCTGGTATATTGCTTTCCAGCTAGCAAACTAGAACAGGGACTTTGCAAATACTTTTTTATTCATTGCTCATATTGCTCTGGGATCTATCAGGGCATCATAATAACTTGTACAAACCAATAAAATCTCATGACCTATTCAAGATTCCCTGTATTTAGGGTGTTCAACTAAACTGACCATGCATGTTAAATCAGGCACTACCCAAAATATAAGTTTTGCATGAAATAAATGTATCTTCCTTTGGCTTCACACAGAAAATAAAGTCTCAAAATATGGACCATATCATACTTTCCCCCTGTATTCTGATTTACCTTAGTCATATCCAGATCAGCTTCACTCATATCTCTAGGCAAAGTCTGATCACTTTTTCAACTTTTTAAGCAGTTCCTGTATGGGGTAATGCTAACTTTCTTAGCTTCAGTGCTCTAACTCTGATTCTCAGGTGTCACATAATACCCAAAGTATCTGGGACCAACCAGGTTATATACAAACAGCTCAGTATTACAGAATTTAGATATAATAGTTACAACTCCTGAATATATATGACTACTGTAAGAACTAACAGTCCAGGACCCTTTGCAATAGGCCCCAACCTGATAATCCATGCTCTCAACTTCACTTCACTGAGTTTGTATATTACAGTTACTCCATATGAGTGGAGCATAATAATAATATTTTTGTTTCTGACATTTCATTCAACACACCGTCCTTAAGGCTCACTCACCTAGTTGCCTGCCACAGAAACTCATTCCTTTTTGCAGTCTCTTAGTAGTCCATTGTATGTATATACCACAATTCCCCCTTCCATTCCTCAGTTGTACCCTTAGACCACCTCCATCCATTGTGAATTTGAAACACTTCTGCCATAACCACTAGTGTGCAAATGTCCATTCCTGTCCCCACACTCAGTTCCTCCAGGTATATACTAAGAAATGGAGTTGCAAGATCATATGGTAAGCCCATCCTTAGCTTCCTGTGAAACCACTACATTTCCCTCCAGTGGGGCTTCTCCTCTCAGTTTCCCTACCAACAGTGACTAGGTACCTCTCTTTCTCTGCATTTTCTCTGCATTTCCTTCTGTCTATTCATTTTTTAAACAGTTTTATTTGAACATTGTTCAGTCCAACCTGGGTAAATAGACATGACTTTGCCACCACAATCTATATGAAGACATTTCCTTTTCCTCCACAAATAATCCATACCCCTCCCCCATGTCCTCCTCCTGCTGACCCTTAGTTTTTGGGTAATGCCTTTGTTACATTCAGTGAAAGCATAAAACGCTGTTACTGTTGGCTAACAACCCTAGCTTGCACTGATTATACTTTTTCCTACATACCATCCATTTTCAACACCCTGCAATGTTGACATTTTTTGTTCTTTTCACACAAAAATGCTTTTGTATCTGTACATTTGATCATCATCATTGTCCACACTAGGCATTCCTAAGTTATACCATCAGTCTTTATTCTCTGCCTTTCCTTCTGGTTTCACATATGGCCCCAGCACTTGCCCCTCAACCATACTCACTTCAGCTTTATTCACTAGACTTACATTATTGTGCCACAATCAAGTAATATTATGTCATCCGTTTCTGAATTTTTACAATCAGTCCTGTTGTACAATCTGTATTCCTTCAGAATCAAATACCCAATCTTGACCCTCTTTCTATATCTTGATAACCTATATTCTTAGCTTTAACTCTCAAAGTTTACTCATTAATGTTTGTTCATATTAGTGAGATCATACCGTATTTGTCCTTTGGTTTCTGGATAATTTCACTAAACATAATGTCCTCGAGGTTCATTCACACTGTTACATGCTTCATGATTTTATTGTCTTACAACTGTGTAATATTCCGTCATATGTATATGCCATAGCTTGTTTAGTCACTCATCGATTGATGGACATTTGGGCTGTTTCCATCTCTTGGCAATCATAAGTAATGCTGTAAATATCCTTGCACAAATGTCTATTTGTGTCCTTGCCTTCAGTTCCTCTGAATATATACCTAGTAATGGGATTGCTGGATCACATGTCTATTCTATACTTAGCTTCATGAGGAACCACCAAACTGCCTTCCAGAGTGGTTGTACCACTTTATATTCCCACCAGAAGTGGAAGTGTTTGTCTCTTTCTCCACATCCTCTCCAGCACTTGTGATTTCTGTTTTATTTATTATTTTAGGTAATGGCCATTTTAGTGGTTGTGTGATTGCATTTACCTAATAGCCAGTGAGCATCTTTTCATATGCCTTTTAGCCATTTGTCTTTCCTCTCCAGAGAATTGTCTGTTCATGGCTTTTGCCCATTTTTAAATTGAATTGGTTATCTTTTTGTTGTTAAGTCGAAGAATCTCTTTGTATATTCTGGGTACTAATCCTTTATCTGATTTCCAAATATTGTCTCCCATTGTGAAGGCTGCCTTTTAACTTTCTTGGCAAATTTCTTTGATGTGCAAGAGTGTTTAATTTTGAGGAGATCCCTTTTATGTATTTCTGTTTTCAGTGCTCATGCTTTGGGTTTAAGGCCTAGGAAACTGTCTCCTATTACAAGTTTTAAAAGATATTTCCCTACATTTTCTTCTAAAAGTTTTATGCTCTTAGCTGTAATGTTTAAATCTTTGATTCGTTTTGAGGTAATTTTTGTACGGGGTGTGGGATATTGCTCCTCTTTCATTTTTTTGCTTATGGATATCAAGTTATCCAAACACCATTTATTGAAGAGGCTGCTCTTTCCCAGGTTTTTTGGCTTGACCACCTTATCAAAGATTAATTGTCCATAGATGAGAGGGCTCTTTTTGAACACTCAATTCTATTCCATTGGTCAATGTATTCATCTTTATGCCAATACCATGCTGTTTTGGCCATTGTAGCATCATAATATGCTTTAAAGTTGGGTAGCATGCAACCACCTACTTAATTTTTCTTTCTCAAGATATTTTAATCTATTCAGGACACGCTGTCGTTCCAAATAAATTTGGTTATTGGTTTTTCTATTTCTGCAAAGTAAATTGTTGGGATTTTAATTGGTATTGCATTGAATCTATGAATCAATTTGGGTAGAATTGGAATTTTAACTATATTTAGTCTTCCAGTCCATGAACACAGTATTCATCCCTATTTATTTAGCTCTTCCATGATTTTATTCAGCAGTTTCTTATAGTTGTCTATGTACAGGTCTTTTGTATTCTTAGTTAAATTTATTCATAAGTATTTTATTCTTTTAGTTGCTATTGGAAATGGAATTTTTTTCTTGATTTTCTCCTCAGATTACTCATCACTAGTATATAGAAACACTACTGATTTTTGGGTGTTGATCTTGTACCGTACCACTACTATGCTCATTTATTGGCTCTAGTAGTTTTTCTGTAGATTTTTTGGGGGATTTTTGACATATAATACCATGTCATCTGAAAAACCTGAGAGTTTTACTTTTTCCTTTACAATTTGGATGATTTTTGTTTCTTTTTCTTGTCTAATTGCTCTGGTTAGACCTTCCAGCACAATGTTGATTAATAGTGGTCACAGTGGTCCTCCTTGTCTTGTTCCTGATCTCAGAGGGAAAACTTTCAGTGTTTCCCTATTGAAGATGATGTTAGCTGTGGATTTGTTAGCTGTTGAAGAAATTCCCTTTTATTCCTATCCTCTGAAGTGTTTTAACCAAGAAATGATGCTGAGTTATCTCAAATGCATTTTTTGCATCAATCGAGATGATCATGTGGTTTTTCTGCTTTGATTTGTCAATATGGTGTATTACATTAATTGAATTTTTTATGTTGATCCAGCTCTGCATTCCTGGGATAAATCCCACTTGGTCATGGTGTATAATTCCTTTAACATGCCTTTGAATTCAATTTGCAAGTATTTTGTTGAGGATTTTTGTACCTATATTCATTAAAGAGATTGATTTGTAATTTTCTTTTCTTGTGGTATCTTTGTCTGACTTTGGTATTAGGGTGATGTTTCCTTCATAGGATGAGTTAGGTAGCTTTCACTTCTCTTCAAAATTTTTGAAGACTTTGAGCAGGATTGATAATTCTTTCTCGAATACTTGGTAGAATTCATATGTAAAGCCATCTGGTCCTGGACCTTTCTTTCGTGGGAGCTTCTTGATAACTGATTAAATCTCTTTACTTCTGATTGGTTTGTTGAAGTCATCTATTTCTTCTTGAGTCAATGTTGGTTGTTCATGCCTTCCTAGGAAGTTGTCCATTTCATCTACATTGTCTAGTTTATTAACATAGAGTTGTTCATAGTATCCTCTCATTATGTCCTTTATTTCTTGGAGTCAGTCTTTATGTCTCCTCTTCCATTTCTGATTTTATTTATTTTCACCCTCTCTTTTTTTTTTTTTTATTTTTGTCAACCTAGCTAAGGGTTCATTGATTGTATTGATTTTTCTCGAAGAACCAACTTCTGGTTTTCTCAACTTTCTCAATTGTTTTCACGTTCTCAATTTCATTTATTTCTGCTCTAGTCTTTGTCATTTCTTTCTTTTTGTTTGCTTTGGAGTTAGTTTGCTGTTCTTTCCCTGTTTCTTCAAAGTGAACAATTAATTCTTCAATTTTTGCTGCTGCTTCTTTTGTGATATAGGCATTTAAGGCAATACATTTCCCTCTCAACACTGTCTTTGCTTCCTCCCATAAATTTTGATATGTTGTGTTTTCATTATCATTTGCCTCAAGATATTTACTGATTTCTCTTGTAATTTATTCTTTGACCCAGTGGTTGTTTAAGAGGTTGTTGATTAGCCACAATGCGTATGTGTATTTTCTGCCCATCTGCCTGTTATTGATTTCTAACTTCATTTTGTTATGATCCAAGAAATTGTATTGTATGATTTCAAACTTTTTAAATTTATTGAGACTTGGCTTGTGACCCAGCATATAATGTATCTTTGAGAATGATCCATGAGCACTTGAAAAAAGTATGAATCTTGCTGTTGTTGGATGTAATGTTCTGTAAATGTCTGCTCAGTCTAGTTCATTTACTGTATTATTCAAAATACTTGTTTTCTTATTGAGTCTCTGTTAGATGTTCTATCCATCAATGAGAGCTGTTATGGTAACGATGTCTACTTCTCCCTTCAGTGTTGTTGGTGTTTGTTTTATGAATTTTTGAGAACTCTGGCTCAGTGCATAAATATTTATTATTGTTATGTCTTCTTGTTGAATTGTTCCTTTTATTAATGCACAGTGTCCTTCTTATTCTCCTTTAAATGTTCTACATTTGAAGTCTAATTTGTCAGATGTTGAGTTACTCCTGCTCTTTTCTGATTGCTGTTTGCATGAAATATCTTTTCCCAACCTTTCCCTTTTAACCTATTTTTGTCCTTGGGTCTAAAGTGAGTCTCCTGTAGACAGCATATACGTGCTCTTGTTTTTTTAATCCATTCTGCCAGTTTATGTCTTTTGATGGGAATGTTTAATCCATTAACATTTAATGTTATTACTGTAAATGCATCACTTTTTTCTATGATTTTGTCTTTGGGATTTCATATGTCATACCTAACTTTTTTCCTCTTTTTATCTTTACTGGTATTCTTCATTTATGTAGTTTTCTTCAGATCTCTCCCTGTTCCTTTTTCCTATCTGCCTGAAATACTTCCTTTATTATTTATTATAGAGCCATTCTCTTAGTCACAGGTGTTCTCAGTGGCTTTTTTTCTGAAAATATTTAAATTTCTTCCTCATTTTTGAGAACAGTTTTATGAGGCATAGAATTGCTGGTGGCAGTTTTTCTCTCTCAGTATCTTAAATATATCATGCCACTGCCTTCCTGCTGCCGTGGTTTCTGCTGAGAAATCCACACAGAATCTTGTTGAGCTTCTCTTGTACATTATGGATCACTTTTCTCTTGTTGTTTTCAAAATTCTCTCTTTGACATTGACATTGACAATCCGATTAGTAAGTATCTTGGAGTATGTCTATTTGGATCTATTCTATATGGGATATGCTGTACTTCTTGGGTCTGTAATTTTATGTCTCTCATAAGATATGGGAAATTTTCAGTGATTATTTCCTTCATTAATCTTATTGCTCCCTTCCCCTTCTCTTCTCCTTCTGGGACACCCTTAACATGTATCTTTGTGTGCTTCATGTTGCCATTCAATTCCCTGAGACTCTGCTCGTATTTTTCCATTCTTTTCTCTGTAGTTCTGTTTGCATGTTGGATTTCAGATATCTAGTCCTCTCATTCATTATTCCTTTCTTCTACCCCTTCACATCTATTGTTGTAGGTTTCCATTGCTTTTTTCATCTATTCTATTGTTCCTTTCATTCCCATAAGTTCTTCAATTTTATTTTGAGCTTTCATGCTCTTCTTTTGTTCACCAAATGTCTTTTTATATCCTCCCTCAACTCATTGATTTGATTTTTGATGAGATTTTCCATGTCTGTTTGAACATCCTGAATTAGTTGCCTCAGCTCCTGTATCTCATTTGAAGTGCTGCTTTGCCCCTTTGACTGAGCCATAGTTTCAATTTTCCTAGTATGATTCATTATTTTCTTCTGGCATGCAGACGTTTGATTTCCTTAATTAATTTATGTTGAAGGTTGTTTTCACTCTTTTACCTAGGGTTATATCACTGTATGGTTTTGTTCTCTGCCTGTTCTTTGAGGAAGTAAAACTTTTCCTACATGTACATAATACGATCATCTATACAGAAAATTCTGAAAAATAAACAACAAAGCTCCCAGAGCTAATATTATGCATTTCGCAAAGTAACAGGGTACAAGATCAACACTCCAAAATCCATAGTGTTCCAATACACAGGCAATGAACAATCAGAAGAATAAGTTGAGAAAACATTACATTCATGATAGCATCTAAAAAACCCCAGCTATCCAGGAATAAATCTAACCAAGTTTGCAAAGGACTTGTAAACAGAAAACTTTAAAGCATTGCTAAAAGAAATCAAGGAAGACATATATGAGTGGAAGAACATTTGTGTTCATGATTTAGAAGACCAAATATCATTAAGATATCAATGCTACACAAAGCTCTTTATACAGTCAATATAATTCCAATAAAAAATTCCAACAATCCCATCTTCGTAAATGGAAAAGCCAATCATCAAATTTAGATGGAAAGGTAAGAGACCCTGAATAGCTAAACACATCTTTAAAAAGAAAACCAAAGTTGGAGGGCTCAAACTTCCTGGTCTTAAAACTTATTATAAAGCTATATAATCAAAACAGCATGGTACTGAATGAGGGGTAGGGCAAGATGGCAACCTAGTGAGGTGTGATATTTATTTCATCCTCCAGAGCAGTAAATAAATACTCAGGAGTGGCACAGAACAACTACTGAGGGAACATCAGTGACCTGACACAGCATACACAGTCTGGACCAGGTGAAAGAGCTGAGACCCCACACAAAACTCTAAGTTCCACAAGCCATGGAGGCCAGTACCCCTCGCCCACAGGCACAGCAAGCTGGTTCCCTAAGGGGAAAGGAAACAAACTTTAGTAGTAGTGAGGGCTTAGCTCAAAGAAGCTCCAATTGTGGAATTAATTAACAAATTCTGAATTTGGGAAATAGGCCCCCAGCACAGATAAACCTGGAATAAGCACTAAAGGAACTAGGAGTTTTTGCCCTGGCAGAGAGGGTCATAGCTTAACTGAAGTAGCCACATCAAAAAATCCTACTAACAACGGATCCACTTCCACAGGAATAGATTAACTTTAAAAACAATCTTTTCTGAAGCACATAGTTTTAAACCACCACAAGTAGGATGTTAGCTATGAACTTTTCATATATGCTGTTTACATGTTGAGAAAATTTCCTTCTATTCTTAGTGTTCCAAGTATCTTTATCAAGAAAGGCACTGGATTTTGCCAAATGTCTTTTCTGCATTAATTCAGATGATCACGTGTTTTTTTCCTTCAACGTGTTAGTTTGGTGAAATCATTAATTAATTTTTTTATGTTGAACCAACTTTGCATACAAGGAATAAATTTCACTTGAGCATGGTGTATAATTCCTTTAGTATGCTGATGTATTTGGCTTGCTAGCATTTGGTTGAGGATTCTTGCATTTATATTCAAAAGAATTATTGGTCAGTAGATTTTTTCTCATAATATCTTTATCTGGCTTTGACATGAGGGTGACATTGGTCTCATAGAATGAATGAGGGAGTGTTCTATCTTCTTCAGTTTTAAGGAAGACTTTGGTAAGAATCGGAGTTTAGACTTTTTTTGGAATGTTTGGTAGAAGTCTGCAGTGAAGTCATATGGTCCTGGGTATTTCTTGGATGGGAAGTTTTTGATGACTGATTCAATCTTTTTTACCAGTAATTGATTTTTGCTGATATTTTATATTTCTTCTTGTAGCAATGTAGGGAGTTTGTTTCTAAGAATTTGTCCATTTCATCTTGATTATCTAATTTATTGGCATATCTTCTTATAGTCCTTTTTACTTCAGTGAGGTCAGTAGTAACGGCCCCTTTTTCATTTATAGTTCAGTTATTTGTATCCTTTCTCCTTTTTCATTATCAGTTTAGCTAAAGGCTTGTCAATTTTTATTGATCTTTTCAAAAGAACCAACTTTTGGTTTTGTTGATTCTCTCTGTCATTTGTTTCCTTGTCTGTTTGTTTTATATTTCATTTATCTCCACACTAAAATTATTTCCTTTCTTCTGTTTGTTTTGGTTTAATTTACTCTTCTTTTTCTACTTCTAATTTTTTAAAAATGTTTTTATTGACAAATCTCCACACACATATAGTCCATACACAGTGTACAATCAATGGCTCACAACAGCATCATATGGTTGTGTATTCATTGCCATGATCATTTCTTAGAACATCTGCATCACTCCAGAAAAAAGAAATAAAAAGAAAAAAGAAAAAGATCATGCATTTCATACCCCTTACCTCTCCCTCTAATTGACCACTAGCATTTCCATCTACCCAATTGATTTAAACCCTTATCCCCCCATTATTTATTTTCATATTTTTTATGAAATTTATTGGCATATCCATAATACCCATAATATCCATATTTTTTTTACTCATCTGCCTATACTCTGGATAAAAAGAAGCATCAGATATAAGGTCACATTGTAAAAGTTATATTGTTATACATAACATAATCACACAGTCACATTGTAAAAGTTATATTGTTATACAATCATTTTCAAGAATTAAGGCTACTGAAATACAGCTCAACATCTTCCAATTTTAAGGTTAACTGTCTGATTTGAAATCTTTCTTCTTTTTTAATGTAAGCCTTTAAAAGCATAAATTTCCTTCTCATCACTGCCTTTGCTGCATCCCGTATATTTTGGTATGTTTGTTTTCATTTTCATTCACCTCAAGATATTTCTTAATTTTGCTTCTTATTTTCTCTTTAACCCTTGGTTGATTAAGACTATGTTCTTTGATTTTAACATATTTGCAAATTTTCAGTTCTTCCCTTTTATTGATTTCTAGCTTCATTCCAATGTGGTTGAAGAATATACATTGCATGATTTCATTAGTTTTGAGTTTTGAATTTATTGAGACTGGCTTTGTGATCTAAGATACATATGATCTATCCTGGAGGATAAGCATGTGCATTCAAGAAGAAAGTGTATTGTTTTTATTGAGTGAAGTGTCCTATGAATGGCCCATCAATGAACTGTACCATATTTAAAGGTAAGTAGATACTAAAATCTTTTATTATTTTAAAATAGATGTTAAATTAGCACAATTTAAATGAGCTGATTTAGAAGCAAAAACACTATCCTTATTCTCATTACATAAGGAAAAGGACATTGCATTAGTACTATAAATAGAAGCATCTAAGCTTTTCCTCTGAAGAATGATGCAATGCTTTTTCAGATTGTGGAGGTGGGGAGGCAGTAGAATATGTGACTCCAAAGTCCTATGCTTATTATTTATCTATTCATTCAAAGCAAGCCTGAAAATTTGTGATCACGAACTTGTTGAGTCTCAAAACTTTCCTCTAATGTAGTCGTAGCATAAGATTTATAGGTGGAAAGTTCATAATTTATAAATAGCCATTGACTTTCAGAGAGGCAAAAAAAGTAGTGCTATGCATCTTTCTATTTTTTTTTTTTTTTTTACCTTACTCACTCTTCTTCCTTACATTCTCTGCCTGACAGCATAAAGTTAGATATGTTTAATTTGAAATAGCCAGAAACCTACGTAAGCTTTTCGGTTTTTGTTTTTTCTTCCATATGTTTTTGATGTGTTCTTTTTCACTTTGTTAAATGACTATTAGAGTCAAATTTGAGCTTCAAAATATAATGTAAAGAATGGATGACCTCATGGTAATGAATACACAGCTATGTGATGATTTTGTGAGCCATTGATTATATGCTTTGGATGGACTGTATGTGTGTGAAGATATCTCAATAAAAATATTTTTTAAAAAACAAAAAAACTAATTATAATATGATTAATTTTATAACTTAAGCCTATTTCACAAGAACAATATGGAAATGTTGACAAAATAGGTATGCAATTTCAAAAGGGAGGAATTTAGAATTATCACTTTTTTTCTAACCAATCTTGATTTCTCAATGCCAAAGATGTTTTGTATCACAAAAAAGAATGGATGAAATTGTAGAATAATAACTAATACTATTTTAACTTCAAGAATTTTTCTCTATAAATTATTTTTAAAAGTTAATAATATTTTCATAGTAAAAATAATTTCTAACATATTGGCTGTGAATGAGATCATTTCAGACCCACCCTCCAAGCACATGATAACTAGTGAAAATGAAGGATGCCTAAAATAGAAACTTATTCATGGTATCTTTACCCCTTAATAAATGTCTAACATATAATAGGTACACAAAAATATGAATATGGGTGGTAAAAATCATCAAAGCATTATATCCTTGTAGTCTTTGAAAAGAAATTTGGAAATGTTTGAAGAAGCAACTTCTATTCTTAAAGAAAACTGTGCATAGATGAACTCGCTAGAACTATGCAGAACCCTAAAGACTCAAGCTTTCATCAGGAATGCAAATTCTTCTGCCAGGAGACAGAAAGAATGGATATGAATCCAGCACTTCTCTCAAGGGCAATACTTGGCATTGCTGGTGGAGCAAGTCTTTATTTTGGGGGTTGTCTGAAAGTTTGTGGGATGATAAGCATCACTGGTCTTCACCTTGGGACAATTCAAATTATTTGCTAACATTTTCAGATGTTAAAATGTGGGGCAATAGTGGTGAGCTGGTGTGGGGCAGTGTCACCCCATACTATTATAGTTTTTTATCGCTTTGAAGGAGCCAAAGATCCTGCAGAGCATGTCCTGACCACACGGCTACCGCACCTGTCCCACTCCCCAAGGGAGATCACCCACCAATCAATCCTCCATCAATCCTTGACTCCATCAATCCTTGATGTCCCCTCGAAGTGTCAGGGGCTGAGGACAGATTGTGTTTTCAAAAACCCCAAGTTTACCTTATACAATAGTACTAATAGAAACAGTATTTTTTCTAAAGGAAACATCCCAGTCAAAATGATGATGGAAGTAAGGTAATGGTTATAAATGATAATGAAAGAGTTTTATGAGCCTTCCTTGTATGTGTTAGAGTATAGGTATACAGTAGAATTAGTGTATATTTAAGCATCCTTGAGATTTGTTCCTTTGGATCTTATTTTACTTTCTTATTTTCTTTTCAGTTTTATTAGTGTGAGATTATATTTAAATGCAGCAATCTGCTTTCCATAATTTCAAGGTAAATTGCTTTTACACATTGATTTAGTCTTTTAAAAATTCATTCTATAGGTCATTGTGGTACCAGTGAAAAGAACGTTTTTGGGAATTTAAACAATATAATGTAATTGCTTTTTCACTAAATTAATAAATTAAATTGCACTAAAAGGGCAATCCTACACTGTTTAATATCCAAACCTATAAACTCTTCCTCCACCTGTAATCTGTCACTCACATCCTCTTAATACAATTAACTTAATACAATTATTCAACCTTAATACTCAATTTTAACACAAGAACTCATTTTATTATTACTATTTTACATTCATCTCATTTTATCTTGTAAGCTCTGTGAGATCAGAATTAAAATCTCATTATCTTCACTTAGCATAGAGTATTCCTAACACAAAGATTACATATTAATGACAGAACTGTATCTTACTAATTTTCAAATAGCTGCTATCCAAATATAGTAAATGCTCAAGAAATGTTTGATCTTCCAGTTCAGGCACAAGAAAATCTTTATCGAACACTTCGATCTTGGAACACATTCATTCATTCATTCAACATAAATTCAGGGAGGGATGATTTTATGTTCCAGGCATTTTTCTGGACCCTAAAGGCACAGCAGTGACCAAAACTGTGCCTTTGGAATGTATGTGTACAGCACCCTGGGCACAGATTTGTGAAATAGCATTTAGTCCAGAGCATTTGAATGGTTTATGCACTTTCCCTTCTCTTCCATCAGATCATAAGCTTCTCAGCAGTGGTAGGTACTGCTTCTGAAGAGTCACAGTCTTGGAGCATAGACAAACAATGATTCTCTGATTTGGCAAACATCTTAAGAGCTCAGAGGAGGCATTCACTGAGTGGCAAATAGGAAGCAGTAGCTCTGACTTGGGCAAATGAAAGCTGAGACTGTCGCAGCACAATGGATCTCAAAGGGTCTTCAAGTAAGAAGGAGTGAAGTGCAGGGCAGATGGCTTCCAGGTTTCTGTGAGGCACATCCCCTCCACCCATCCTACTAGCTTCTACAAAGTGAGTCCAGAATATGAAGTCGATGTGGTGATAGGCTAGCCTGGATAGTCAGAGGAAAGCAAAATGTTGAAACACACAGCAACTGTCCAGCACTGTCCTTATGAATATTCTCCCTTTCTGAAGTCTTCTTTTTCAATTGTACTTTAACTTGCCAATGAATAGCTCTAATTATAACAACATTTTGATGCACCCTGAGCCAGTCTGTTATTCAATTTGTTATTCTATTTCCTATTTCATAGGCTTCTTAATTAAGTCCCCACATTTTCTCCAAATCATTTGCCATGACAAGAAACACAATTTCCTCTCTCTATAAAGGTAGTTCACATTTTCCTAGTAAATGATTCCTAGAGAATAGTGAGAATTTGGATTGCATTTCATCATTGAGAGAAAGGAGAGGTTATGTTTTTTGACATTTGTTTGACCTTGCAATAACTTTTAAGGCAAGTTTTCACATGATTCCTAAGGAAACCTCATTCAAAAGAGAAGAGATATGATTATCATGTTCTACTAACAACTTGTATAATCTCTACATTATGTTGAACTATTCACTTTGAGGCCAACTTCATAAAAGACGACTCATTATGGATAAGTATATATGTAATAAAGTTATAAAATTATGCATAGAAATGATAGACACCAACTAAAGTATAGTGATAATTCTAAAGAAAGATAAAGGTAAAAGGAAGGAAAGGGTTAGGAGGGGTCATTAGCTTTCACTATAGTGTTTTCTTTCTTAAAAACAGAAAACACCGATGAATACAGCAAAATATGAATATCATGGGTCCCTAAAAGGCTGTCTTATGAGCTTTTAGCACATTTTATATTTTATAATAACAAGTAAAATGTTTGTTTTTTTTAAAGAAACAAAACCACTTACATGTGGTAGGAAACAAATATGTGAACGTTATCTTTTATGAAAATTGCACATATTTTTAAATCACATTATTTTTAAATAAACGTTTGTTTAAAAAATCACTGTAGAAGAAAAGACAGAAAATCATTAAAATAAGCAGCATTATTGAGTCATATATTTCAGCTAATACAAAATTTTGTTTGCACATATTTTAATGGAGTAGAAAACTTAACCAGATAGATCTTCAAGGTATTTCTATTGGTTTGTTTTCCAAAAAAAAAGCAGATCATAGTCATACGTAACACATTTTTTTACACTAATCAATTACGCTAACAGATTTAGATCATCTATTCATTTATTGGGACCTCAATGGTAAATCTTTTTTTTTTTTCTTTTTTTTTGCCAAAGACTGAAATATGGTTTTCTTTTCTTTTTCTTATCTCTTTTTTCTTTTCTTTTTTTTTTAACTTTTTAATCATATAGTATAGCATATATACAAAGCAAAGAAATAAAAAAGCAATAGTTTTCAAAGCACTCTTCAACAAGTGGTTATAGGACAGATCTCAGAGTTTGTTATGGGCTACCAAATGACCTCTCATATATTTCCATTTAGTTGCTCTAGAATATAGGTGGCTAGAGGGCTTAAATATTTTTTTATCATCATAAAAGGAACTTTTTATCCTTCATTTGGTGAAAAATAACATATATTAAAAAAACTAGAAATTTCAAAGCACAGCACCACAATTAGTTGTAGAACGCATTTCAGAATTTGACATGGGTTACAATTCCACAACTTTAGGTTTTTACTTCTGGCTGCTCTAAGATACTAGAGACAAAAAGAGATATCAATTTAATGATTCAGCATTCATATTCATTTGTTAAATCCTATCATCACTGTATAACTCCACCATCGCCTTTGATCTTTCCATACCTCTTTTTAGGGGTGTTTGGGCTATGACAATTCTAAATTTTTGACATTGGAAGGGTCTGTCACTAATATGGGATAGAGAGATGGAACTATCTGATATTCTAGAGAGTCTGGGCTAGGTTTCAGGTCTTATCTGGACCAGGGACCTATCTGGAGGTTGTAGGTTTCTGGAAAGTTACTCAAGTGCATGGAACCCTTGTGAAATCATATATTGCCCTAAGTGTTCTTTAGGACTGGCTGGAATGGTCCTGGTTGGAGGATGGCAGATTATGATACATAGCAAGGTCTACTTGAAGCTTGCGTCAAGGCAACCTCCAGAGTAGCCTCTAGACTTTGTTTGAAATCTCTGCCACTGATACTTTATTACACTCCTTTCCCCCACTTTGGTCAGGATGGTGCTAGGTTTGGACTTATCCCTGGAAGGCATCTCCCGCATTGCTAGGGAGATCTTCAGCTCTGATGTCTTGTCCCATTGGGGGGAGGGCAATGATTTCACTTGCAGAGTTGGGTTTAGAGATCTGTTGCTCAGATCACATCTGAGCAACAATAGAGGTCCTCCAGAAGTAACTCTTAGGCATGCTTATAGGCAGTCTAAACTTCTCTGCTACCTACATAAGCTTCATAAGAGTAAGCTTCATGATAGAGGGCATGGACTATTGATTTGGGTATCCCTAAAGTTTGACACAGTATCAGGGGATTCCCTGATGTTAAGGTTTAATAGTTCCATTTTCTTTCTCCCATCTCACAAGGGACTTTGCCAATATTTTTTCTTTGTTTTGTTTTAACATGGGCAGGGACCAGGAATTGAATTCAGGTCTCTGGCATGGCATGTGAGAACTCTGCTGAGCCACCATGGCCCACCCTGCCAATACTTTTTGATTATCTGCTTAATATACTCCAGGATGTATCCAGGCATTACAATAACATATGCAGGAGTACAGGACCTTTTTCTTATTCTGGCTGTCTGTGTTTCAATTGTTCAAATGAGCTATACAGATAGGTTGAGTTAGATTATGTGCTATAGAACATTTCAGTTCCAGACCAAATAAAACTTTCTTCCTTTGGTCTCAAAGAGTATGTGTGGTTCTAAAATATAGATACTGTCTACCTTACCCCTGCATTCTGAATTGCTTTAACCCCAACCTGATCAGCTTTGTTCATATCTCTAAATACCAGGTTATATATATATATACATAAAACAGCCTCTCAAAATCCAGAAATAATAACCACTACTCTGGACTTAAGGTGTCTGCTCTAGAAGTTTACAATCTAGGCCCCTGCTTTCTTATAAGCATTTTCTAAAGGAGACCATACCATTGCCATCCTTTTGTTCTTAGCTTATTTTGCCATACCAAATGTCCCACATGTTCATTCACATCATTGCATGCCTCATAACTTTGTCCCTTTTTGTAGCAGCACAACCTTCATTCATAAGTATACACCATCATTCACCAATCTACTTCTCAGTCAGTGCATCATTCAGCTACCTGCTTTCATCAAGCATCACGTATAGTGCCCAAAATCCAAAGTCCGTCAACATTCTCAATTTTAGATAATTTCATTGTTCCCAAGAGACAGAAAACCAATAAACACACCATTGCCAAATAGGAAATCTAAGCCTTCTCTTAACTCTTGTCCTTCCCCCCATTATTTACCTCTGCTATTGTTGTGGTAGTGTTGATACTTTCCTTTTGAACATAGCCCATAGCATGCAATAGCAGCTTTCCCCCTGTACCTAGGACTTAAAGACTCTTTGTACGTGAATCATATCTTTGAAGTAATTCTTGCAAGAACTAATTCATATTTCTAGTGTTAATCAGTGGGACACATAGGTCTATACAACCCCTTTCAATCTTGTTCATCTTCAATATGGTAATATTACTTATAGACCCACTAGAGAACCACCTTCACTTCTATCTATTCTCTTACATTAGAGTTCAATCTCATTAGCTAATGGTTCACCACCTCTCAATTTTATGTGTCTTTAAGTCTCCTATATTCTGTATTATAAGCCTCTGATTATTCCTTTATGCTGGTCATAAAAGTGGAATCATACAGTATCTATCCTTTTGTGTCTGGCTTATTTCATTCAGCATTATGTCCTCAAGGCTTATCCATTTTGTCATGTGGTTCAGGATGTTATTTCATCTTACTGCTGCATAATATTCCATTGCATGTATATACCACATTTTTTTGATCCACTCATCTCTGGATGGGCATTTGGTTTGTTTCCATCTTTTGGTGATTGTAAATAATGCTGCTATGAACATCAGTGTGCAAATGTCTGTTTGTGTCATTGCTTTCAGCTTTTCTGGGTATATACCTAGTAGTGTTATTGCTGGGCCATAGGGCAGTTTGATATTTAGTTTCCTAAGGAACCACCTAACTATCTTCCATAGTGGCTGCACCTTATACATTTCCACCCGCAGTGCATAAGTGTCCCAGTTTTTCCACACCCTCTCCAACATTTACAGTTTCCTGTTTTGTTTAATAGCAGTCATTCTTATAGGTGTGAAGTGGTTTCTTATTGTAGTTTTGGTCTGTATTTCCCTTATGAACATGAGTATCTCTTCATGTGCTTTTGAGCCATCTGTATTTGCTCTTCAAAAAAATGTCTATTCATATCTTGAGCCCATTTAAAATTGGGTTGTTTGTTCTTTTGTTGTTGAGTTGTATATTTTCTTTGTATATACAGAAATCAAACCTTTATCTGATATGTGATTTCCAAATATTTTCTCCCATTGGGTTGACTGCTTCTTCACCTTTTTGACAAAGTCTTTTGAGGTGCAGAAGCATTTGATTTTAAGGAGTTCCCATTTGTCTATTTTTTTCTCTTGTGGCTTGTGCTTTGGGTGCAAAGTTTAGGAAGCTAGGTCTTGAATAAGTTTCCCTATATTTTCTTCTAGAAGCTTTATGGTGCTAGTTCTTATATTTAGGTGTTTGATCCACTTTGAGTTAATTTTTGTATAGGTTGTAAGATGGGGTTCTCTTTCATTCTCTTGACTATTGACACCCAGTTCTTCCACGCACAATTATTGAAAAGATTATTTTGTCCCAGTTCAGAGGATTTGGGGGCCTTGTCAAAAATCAGTTGACCATAGATTTGGTGATCTACTTCTGCACTCTCAGTTTGATTCCATTGGTCAATGCTTCTATCTTTGTGCCAGTACCATGCTATTTTGACCATCTTTATAATAGGTTTTAAAGTCAGGGAGTGTTAAATTCCTTGCTATCCTGCAGCTCAACTTGTTATTTATTTCTTGACATGTATGACTGTCTAAACTTTGCAGGTTAAATCTGCATTTAATTCCTCATTAAGCCACATAAATTTTGTAATCATACCTATAAGGCCCCATATGAAATGTGCAGCTGTTCTAAGTTGTATTCTGGCATTAGAGTGAATCTGAAGTCAATGTATAAAATTGATACATTGTTTCAGTTTGCTAAAGCTGCTTTTGTAAAGGGGATTTATTAGCATGCAAGTTCACAGTTCTACAGGCATGAAAATGTTCCAATTAAGGCACTACAAGACGATACCTCAACTCTGAAGACAGGCTGCTGGTAAACAGGCTTTCTCTGTCACACGGCAAGGCACATAGCTGATGTCTGCTGGTTCTTGGCTCCTGGGTCCTGTTGCTTTCAGATTCTGATTCTGACGGCCTCCCCTCTGAGCATCTGTGTGTCCCCTCTTAGCAGCACTAGGAACTTTATTTCTAAGTTTTGTGGGTGTTTTCTCTGAGCTCTCTCCAAATTTCTTTGGGTGCTTCTCTCTCTGAGCTCTCTTGAATTTTTCTGTCTTTTATCATCTCATAAAGGGCCCCAGTAAAGGATTAAGATCCACCTTGAATGGGCTGGTTCACATCTCAATTGAATTAAATCAAAAGCTCCCACATGAGGGTGCAAGGGTAGTTTAGTGGCAGAATTCTTGCCTGCCATGAGGGAGAACCGGGTTCAACTCCTGGTCCATGCACTTCTCCAAAACACAAGAAAACAAACAAAAAAACAAATAAACAAAAGTCAACAAATGGTACTGCAATAACAGAATACTCACATGGAAAAAGAATGAAATGTGACCCCTGCCATACAACAACCAAAAAATTAAAAGTTCCCATGCACAATAGGTCTACACTCACCAAAATGGATTAAAAGAACATGACCTCAAGCCAGCAGAAGTAGGGGCTTTCAAAAGACTGAATATGGCATTTGGGAGAAAAAGACCACTGGGAATCTCTTCCAGGGCAGGAGGGATAAAATGCTTCTTTCTGCCTCTGTTTGGTCTGCTGAGCTAATGGGTAAGCAGAGAAGTTTTTTCCACCTCTGCCTGAGACACACAGGCTTCCAACTCAGTGGTTAGTCTTAGACTTTGTAACTGAGGGCCCAGAGGCTACAAAGGACTTTTGTGAATTGAACATCTCAGTAGAATTGATCTGGACCTTGAATAAACTAAGCATTAAAAGTCAATACATCCTTTGCATACAATATTATTTGATTTTTAAATATTGATTACTCAAGTAGAGTAGTTGTTAAGAAACAAAATTCTAAGAGTGCTGAAGAGAATGAATTTCTTCCAGTATTATTCCATTTTTTCCATAGGCATTATCAATAAACATCTTATTTTGTAGAAAGTTTGGTCCTGTTAGACTTTGCACATTGGCAAGTTTATTCATTTCTTGATATTTAGGGAAGCCTTGAAAGATTATTTTACTGTTTTAATTGCCTTACTTGTCCTCTGTCTACTCCAAAGTCAATCTCATAGAATGTCCCAATTTTAAACTCAGTCCTTGATTTTAAACTCAATTGTTGGTAAAGATTGAAAGATCTACAATACAACTACACAACCATAGAAAAAATAAAATAATTGTTTTCAGGAAGCGGTGCAAGAAGGAAGGGACACAGACAGGGGCCAACCTATAATTGCTCCAGCTTACTGCCTGGAGGCAGTTTCCAGGCCTCAAAGCAGAGCAGCAAAACCCAAGCAGAGCTTAGAAGACAAGGAGACTAAGGCAGCTAGAATTTGAAGAAAAGAGTATAAGAAAGGAGTTAAACAAAGGATCCTTTTGAGTCTTTGTTAAATATTGATCTACATATGTGTGGAATGAAACTCCATAAGGCCAGGAAAAGAAAAAAGAACCACCAAACAGCTCTAAATCAAATCATTCCCAGAGCTCACAAAATGCTGAGGCTAGTTCATGTTCACATCAGCTGTAGTGAATAAGCCTTGTAAAAATGGTATTGGGTAGAATCCTCAGAAGACTACTGCCTTAGTAGTGAGAATAAATTAGTTCTAGAGTAAAGACTATTCTGCCCTGCACAAAGATTAAAAGCAAGCATGAAAAGTATCCCCAACTAACATAACTGCATGCCAGAATCCATTGTAACATTCTTTAAAATAATACAACAGGTAGTGGTGTCATTAACATGGTGACATAAGATATCTTCTAGAGAAGTCTCTCTTCAGAATTAACTCATAAAAAGATCTCTGAAGTACACGAGAGACTGGAGAAGAATTCCACAACTGCTCATCAAAGAAAAAAGGAAAACAGACACCAAATTCAGGGAGGAATGTTATTTCTAGGACCTGCCAGTCCAGTCCCCAACCTTCACTTGGTCCCATGCAGCTTGGAAGTTGCACAGAGGCAGCATGTCCTGGTTACTCCTGCCACAGATGCAGACCATAGAGCCACTCACAGCACTGAGTTAGCAATGAGCAGTGCCTATCATATCCAGGCACAGGGACACAAGCCTGCAGAGGCCCAGGGTGAAATACAAGCCACCGAGGAATGTCACATACCAACGTGCCCCCTGGAAAAAGAAGAGACCATGCAGAGCTGTTGACAAGAGGTGGAAACATTCAATCCAGTCTCTGCTGAACCACCTAAATGCAAAATGGACATTTCTGAATTGACCTCATCTGGCTATTAGGAATGAATTACCTAATGAGGAATAAACCAAATGCAGAAACCTCATAATGGACCCACAAAAATATAAAAAGGCAATGTTAGATGAAAACAATGTAAAGAGGAGAATCATAAGGATATGGGAGCAGAGGCCATGTATGCTATTGAAGCTAAATTGGTGTCTTTTCAAATTAGCAGGTTATAGCATAGGTTGACAAGGATGCCACTGTCACCACTATCATCCAACACTATATTGGAAGTTATAGCCAGAGAAATTAAGCAAGTAAAGGAAAGAGAAGTAAAACTTTCGCTACATGCAGAAGACATGATACTTTACATAGAAAATCCTAACAAAAATCCGTACCAAAACTACTAAAGATAATAGATGAATTTAGCAAAATGGTGGGGTACAAGATCAACATGCAAAACCCAGTAATTTCTCTACACCAATAGTACAGTAATTCCTCTACACTAATAATACCTATATATTCCGAAGAGAAAAATCAAGAAAAATTCCATTTAAAATTGCAACCCAAAGAATAAAATATCTAGGGATAAATTTAACCAAGGATATAAGGGACATATACATGGAAATCTACAAAACTTTGCTAAAAGTAATCAAAGAAGATCTTAATAAATGGAAGGTGTTCTAGTTTGCTAGCTGCTGGAATGCAATATACCAGAAACAGAATGGCTTTTAAGAAGGGGAATTTAATAAGTTGCTAGTTTAGAATTCTAAGACCGAGAAAATGTCCCAGTTAAAACAAGTCTATAGAAATGTCCAATCAAAGATATCCAAGTAAAGATACCTTGGTTCAAGAAGGCCGATAAAGTTCAGGGTTTCTCTCTCATGTGAGAAGGCACATGGTGAACACAGTCACGCTTTCTCTCTTGACTGGAAGGGCACATGGTAAGCAAGGTATCATTTGCTAGCATTCTCTCCTGGCTTCCTATTTCATGAAGTTCCCTGGGAGGTGTTTTCCTTTTTCATCTCCAAAAGTCACTGGCTTGTGGGCTCTTGTGGCTATGTCATTCTTCCCTGGCTCTCTCTCAATTGCTTTCATTCTCCAAAATGTTTTCTCTTTTATAGGACTCCAGAAACTAATCAAGCCCTGCCCAAATGGGTGGAGACACACCTCCAGCTTATCCAGTTTAACAACCACTCTTGATTAAATCACATCTCCAGGGAGATGATTTCATTACAGTTTCAAACATATAATACTGAATAGGGATAAGAAAAAATGACTGCCTTTACAAAATGGGACTAGGATTATGACTTTTCTAGGGTACATACATCATTTCAAGCCAGCACAAAAGGCATTCCATGCACATGTACTGGACACATTGTCAAGATATGAATTCTGCCCACAATGATTTACAGATTCAATGTAATCCTAATAAAAATTTCAAAAGCCAACTTTGCATAAATAGAAAAGCCAACCATCAAATTTATTTGAAAGGCTAAGGGGCCCTGAATATCCAAAACCATCTTGAAAAAGAACGAAGTTGGAGGACTCACACTTCCTGAGTTTAAAACTTATTACAAAGCTGAAACTGTCAAAACAGTATGACACAGACACAAGGATAGATACATAGATCAATGGAATGTATCTATCCATACCAGAAATAGACCCTCACATCTATGGCCAATTGAGTTTTGACAGTCTACCAATGAAACCAAAAGCTACTTTTTTGGAGAAATAAGAATAAAATTTTTGGAACTATAAATAAAATTGATAAATTTTAGCTAGACTGATTAATATAAAAAAGAGGAGACACAAATGACCAAGATTTGGACTGAAAGCAGTTACTTCACTGCAAATGTAGAGATATTCAAATAATAAGAAGGAATATAATGAACAACTTTATGCCAATAAATTCAAATACTTAGATAAAATGGACAAATTCCTCTAAAGACACAGGATAACAATGTTCTCTAAAGAGATATAGACTAAATATTTCTCTATCTGTTGAAAAAATTGAATTCAAATTTAAAATCTTCCCACAAAGAAGCTTCAGATGCAAATGGCTTCAGTGTCGAGTTCTGCTAAATATTTAATAAAGAAATAGTACTAATTATATACAAACCTTTCCAGAAAAATCAAAATGGAAAAATAAAAAAAATTTTGTAAATTATTTTGCAAAAGAATTACAAATAAAGATATTTATATATCAATATCCTTTATTAATACAGCTGCAAAAATCCTTTTAAAAATTGGTAAATTGAATCCTGCAGCATGTAATAAGTAATAATGATTACCTAGTATAGTTTACCCCAGGAATGAAAGTTTGATTTAACATTCAAAAATCAACGAATTTAATTTACTCAATATATAGACAAGTGCCTATAGAAAGCATATTTAATAGCATTAAAATACATGAGCTATTTAAAGATAAATGTAATAAAGTATGTGTAAACTTGTACATAGAAATTACAAAATATTGCTGAAATTAAAGAAGACCTAAACAGAGAAATATACCATTGTCATAATTGGGAGATTCACTATTTTAAGATATTATTATTTTCTAAATTGATCTATAGATTCAAAGCAACCCCAATCAAAATTCCAGAACGTACTTTTGTAGAAATTGATAAGGTGATTATAAAATTTACATTAAAATCCAAAGACTTAAAAAAGCCAAAACAATTTTGAAAACAAATTCAAAGTTGGAGGTCTTTAAACTACCTGATTTCAAAAGCTACAGTTAGACCAATGAATTATTAATATAAGGATAGACAGGTGAATCCATGGATCAGATTCAAATCCAGAAATAGACCCACACATATATGGAAAATGGATTTTTCTGTGAAGGTGATATGATGTATAATAGGAAAAAAGGAATATATTTTCCATACGTTTTGCTAGAACACTTGCATATTCCCATGGAAGAATGAATCTTGACCCTTAACTCATGATGACATATAAAGTAACTAACCTGAGTTGAATCATAGTCCTAAACACAAGAGCTATAACTACATAACTTCTAGAAGAAAACATAGAGGAAATTCTTTGTGATCCTGAGTTACAAAAAGATTTCTTTAGGAAGACAAAAAGCATAAACATTTAAAAAATGATAAACGATCAAATTAAAATCTTTTAGTCCTTGAAAGTTACTATTAAGCAAATGAAAAGGCAAGCCACATGTAAGACCTATATTTGAGAAAGGACTTTTCTCTAAAATATAGAAGGAACACATATCTCGATAACAAGTTAAATAACTCAATTTAAAAAATGGGCATTATAAACATAGATATATCGACCAATGAATCGAATAGAGTGCTCAGATATAGACCCTCTCATCTATGGACATTTGATCTTTGATAAGGCAGTCAAGCCAACTCAACTGGGACAGAACAGTCTCTTCAATAAATGGTGCCTAGAGAACTGGATATCCATATGCAAAAGAATGAAAGAGGACCCGTATCTCACACCCTATACAAAAGTTAACTCAAAATGGATCAAAGATCTAAACATTAAGCCTAAGACCATAAAACAGTTAGAGGAAAATGTAGGGAGATATCTTATGAAACTTACAATTAGAGGCTGTTTTATGGACCTTAAACCTAAAGCAAGAGCACTGAAGAAAGAAAGAAATAAATTGGAACTCCTCAAAATTAAACACTTTTGCGCATCAAAGAACTTCATCAAGAAAGTAGAAAGACAGCCTACACAATGGGAGACAATGTTTGGAAACGACATATCAGATAAAGGTCTAGTATCCAGAATTTATAAAGAGATTATTCAACTCAACAACAAAAAGACAGCCAACCCAATTACAAAATGGGAAAAAGACTTGAACAGACACCTCTCAGAAGAGGAAATACAAATGGCCAAAAGGCACATGAAGAGATGCTCAATGTCCCTGGCCATTAGAAAAATGCAAATCAAAACCACAATGAGATATCATCTCACACCCACCAGAATGGCCATTATCAACAAAACAGAAAATGACAAGTGCTGGAGAGGATGCGGTGAAAGAGGCACACTTATCCACTGTTGGTGGGAATGTCAAATGGTGCAACCACTGTGGAAGGCAGTTTGGCGGTTCCTCAAAAAACTGAATATAGAATTGCCATACGACCCAGCAATACCATTGCTAGGTATCTACTCAGAGGACTTAAGGGCAAAGACACAAACGGACATTTGCACACCAATGTTTATAGCAGCATTATTTACAATTGCAAAGAGATGGAAACAGCCAAAATGTCCATCAACAGACGAGTGGCTAAACAAACTGTGGTATATACATACGATGGAATATTATGCAGCTTTAAGACAGAATAAACTTATGAAGCATGTAATAACATGGATGGACCTAGAGAACATTATGCTGAGTGAGACTAGCCAGAAACTAAAGGACAAATACTGTATGGTCCCACTGATGTGAACTGACATTCGAGAATAAACTTGGAATATGTCATTGGTAACAGAGACCACCAGAAGTTAGAAACAGGGTAAGATAATGGGTAATTGGAGCTGAAGGGATACAGACTGTGCAACAGGACTAGATACAAAAACTCAAAATGGACAGCACAATACTACCTAATTGTAATGTAATTATGTTAAAACACTGAATGAAGTTGCATCTGAGCTATAGTTTTTGTTTGTTTGTTTGTTTGTTTTTTATATATATTTTTGTATTCTTTATTTTTATTTTTTTCTCTATATTATCGTTTTATTTATTTTTCTGTTGTCTTGCTATTTCTTTTTCTAAATCGATGCAAATGTACTAAGAAATGATGATCATACATCTATGTGATGATATTAAGAATTACTGATTGTATATGTAGAATGGAATGATTTCTAAATGTTGTGTTAGTTAATTTTTTTTTAATTAATAAAAAAAAGGGCATTATATTTGGCAGTCAGTTCACCAAAAGAGTTATATGAATGGCAAACATAACCATAAATATATCCTTAATATCATTGGTTATTAGGTAAATATAAATTTCAACTGTACAAGGTACCAGTACAGTCCCACTAGAATGGCTAAAATTAAAAAGGTTGACAATGTTAAGTTTAGAAAGGATCTGGGGCAACTGGAGTTCTCATATATTGCTGGTGGGAATGCAAAATAATACAGCCATTATGAAAAACAGATCTTTATTCTCTTATAATGTAAAACATTCACTTACCACACACCCTAATGATGATCCTTCTACCTGGTTATTTATCCAAAAGAAATGAAAAACACATGTCCACATGAAGACTCATAAATGAATGCTCTTAGAAATTAAAAAAATAATAGTGAAAAACTGGAAACAAGACAAATGTCCATTAAAGGGGTAAGTAGATTAGCAGATTTTGGTATGCCTGTACAATGGAACACTATTCAGCAATGTAAAGGAATGAATTATTGATATGTTAAACAGCATAGATGAATGTCAAATGGTCATACTAACAGAAGTAGGCCAGGCATAAAAATAATACATTCTACATGATTCCATCTACATGAAATTTTAGAAAAATCTAGACTTTAGTGACAGTGCAGGTTAGGGGTTGTGAGTAGAATAATACTAATGAACAAAAAAAAGACATGAAGAAACATTTCAGGGTTTTGGGGTAATGGAAATATCTTAAACTTGATATAAGTGGTAATTATATAATGGTATATATTTGCCAAAACTCACTCAACTGTACACTAAAATAGGTGAATCTTGCTTATGTAAATAATACGTGAATAAAGGTGATTAAAAAAAGAAATTCATTTGACAGAAATAAGTAGAATGGAAAAATAGGGTGATTGTTGCCAAACTATAGTAATAAATAGATCCCCAAATGTTTACTATCTTAAATATAATTGCTGTCCAAGTTTGATACTACCTTTTGCTGGACAACTGCCTTCAATGCAATGAATCAGGGACTCAGACTCTTCCCACAGTGTGGCTTTAAACATCTTTAAAATATGGTTTCCAGTGGTGCTCTGGGGATTACCATGCCAATTACCTGGAAGGGAAAAAGGGTTAGGAAGAGCACAGAAAGGAGGATTTCCTGGGCCCTGGTTAGAATTTACACCTATCATTTGAGCTTATATTCCAATGTACAGAACACAGTCACTTAACTGTAATTAACTACAGGATCTACTTTTGTGGCGAGGAAAAAGAGGATGTGGATTTCAGTGAGAAGCTAGAAATCTTCACTCTAAAAGTCATCCACTATCCACTATCCACTTATAACTTATAACTATCCACTTATATATGTAATTTAACATATATAAAATATCCATGTTTCTCTTTAAGAAAGACAACTCCATATGATCCTGAAACCCCATTGCTCAGTATACTCCTGTAGGAACTGAGTGTGGGGACACAAGTAGACATTTGAACACTGGTGTTTATGGCTGCAGTGTCCCTGATTCACAGTGGGTGGAGGTCCTCTAAGGGTGTTAACAACTGAGGAATGGAAGGTGGAACTATGGTGTATACAGACAATGGACTACTGAGTGGCGGCCAGAAGGAATGAAGTTGTGCAGCGTGCCAGGAAGTGAATGAAACTTAAGGATAGTATGTTGAATGATATGTCAGAAACAAAAAGACAGATATTATCTTGCCTCACTCATATGGACCAAGTGAAATAAAAAATTTGGTGAATTGAAGCTGAGAGCATGGGTTATCAGGTTGGAGCCTATTGTAAAGGGTCCTAGATTAAAAGCTCTTAGAGCAATCATATATATTTTGGAATTGTAACTGATATTTCTAAATTATGAGATACTGAGCTAGTTGTATATAAGCTGGTTGTTCCCAGAAACTTCAGGTATTTATGTAACATCTGAGATTCAAAGAGTTAGAGCTCTGAATCTATGAAAGTTAGAATTACCCCCATTCAACAACCATTTAAATAAATAGCTGAAAATTGATCAGACTTTGTTGAGAACTATGAATGAAGCTGATCTGGATAGGACTAAGGTAAATCAGAAAACTGAGTAAAAGATGATATGACCCGTATTTTCAAACTTCAACCTTTATGCAAAACCAAAGGGAGAGATGCTTACTTGGGGCAAAACTGATTATTTTGGGTAACACATTATCTAGTTCAACTTGTATGGTCAGTTTACTTGGAAATCGTAAGTACATGTAATCTTGAACAGGGTGTGAGATTTTTTGGGCTTGTCCAGGTTAGTGTAATGTCCTGATAAATATCAGTAATTTGGGAAGTGAATAAAAAAGTATTTGCAAAGTTGCCTTTGTGCACTAGAGAGAAAGGAGGAAATATTCAACTTCCCCATTTGGAGAATCTCTGATATTCTCACAAGCAGTGGGAACACCTAAATCAATAGGTCAAACCCTTGATCTTGGGGTTCACCCCTGTGAAGCATATTACTGCAAAGGATTGGTTAAACCTACTTAAAATTATGCCCGTGTCACCCCCAGGGGAGCTCTTTCGTTGATCAGAGGTGGCTTCTCTTTCTAAGCCAACTGGGCAGGTGAACTCATTACCTTCTCCCCCACACGTGACATGACTTCCAGGGGTGTAAATCTCCCTGGCAAGGTAGGACAGAACTCACAGGATGAGCCAGGACCCAGCAACAAGGGATTGAGAAAGTCTTCTTGACCAAGAGGGAGAAGAGAGAAATAAGACAAAATAAAGTTTCAGTGGCTGAGAGATTTCAAACAGAGTCGAGAGCTTATCCTGAAGATTATTCTTATGCATTATATAGATATAATATATTTATATATTTAGTTTATGGTTTATTGGATTGGCTAGAGGAGTGGCTGAAATTGTTGAGCTATGTTCCAGGAGCTTTGATTTTTGAAGACTATTGTATAAAAATATAACTTTTACAATGTGACTGTGTGATTGTGAAAACCTTGTGTCTGATGCTCCTTTTATCCAGGGTATGGACAGATGAGTAAAAAAATATGGATAAAATATAAATAAATAATGGAGGGATAAGGGGTAAAATAAATCGGGTAGATGGAAATACTAGTGCTCAAGGTGAGAGAGGGGTAAGGGGCACGGGATGTAAGATTTTTTCTTTTTTCTTTTTCTGGAGTGATGCAGATGTTCTAAAAAATGATCATGGTGACGAATACACAACTATATGATGATATTGTGAGCCATTGATTGTGCACCATGTGTGGACTGTATGTGTGTGAAGATTTGTCAATAAAAATATTTTTAAAAATAGTACGTTTGTACTGGACTGATGACACATTAGAGTAAAGAAAGGAAATGGCAATATATATACATGTGTCTAGGGTTATGATAAAACTAATCCTTACAACTTCACGTTGAACAGTTATGAAACTTTAATTTGATATTTTAGGGTGTCTTTTAGTGGAGTTCTGCCTAGATTTATAATTAATGTGATTTTATGGAATTCAACATATTTTCTTATATGAATGCATGATTTTTTAATGTATTGTATAATTATCAGGATTTGGGTGATTGAAACTTAGCAGAAACCATGTTAAGACTTCTGATGTATTATTGGAGAGATCTTTAGAATCAAAACGAGCTAGCTTATTATACACTGGTTTCATGATTGTATTTCATGCCTTGGCACTTTGCATGATTTAAATGCAGCATGAGGACATACAGAACAAAATAACTTTTTTGAAAGGGACCACATTTAAGAAAAGTGACAAGATTTATAAATAAACTACGGTGCTTCAAATATATTAGATTGACTTATTCTTTATAGTTCAGGTGCTGGAATCATAAGCTTATTTACTCATGTGAAAAATAAATTCAGCTACTATCTTAAGAGACACCTAATTTTAGCAACAATCTCATAGCGTAGTGAATGTTAGGGCAATAATATTCACCTTTCTATTGGAAGTTAGTTTTAAATGGAATTCTAAGTGACATAATTTGATGTGAAATATTGTGTTTCTCAGTCTGTGAATGTATGTATTTACCTTTCTGATTTAGAAGTAGTATAGGGTTTGAATTTCCAAAAATAAATATACTAAGTCCTAGGGAAAAAAAAGACATCTCAAATCCCACACAATTATCACACTCAGCTAAAAACCCTAGGATCTGTATGAACTGAAAGACAGGTTATCTGGGCCCCACGGCGACACATATACTGTATACACAGGTGGGGCAAGGACAAAATAAATGCAATAAAACTCACATGGTAAAGGGAGAGTCAAGGAACATAGAGCAATCCCTGTTTCATAATAATAATAATATCGTTCTTCTGGATAGAAGTTGTGGCAATCCTCTGTCCTGGAAGAAAAAGAAGCCATTAATGAAGATCCTTAATTAGATTCTGAGTCTGTTTTCTGGGATAAAAATGTACTTTGTCTAATGTACTATCTTCTTGGCCACATCTGAAGCAGAGAATCACAAAGAATAAGAGTCAAGATATTGCTTAACTTTATAATGTATTAAATCAAGTAGTCATATTAAATTTTGAGAGTATCAGTTCTAAAAATAGCTATATAATTTATGACTTCCAAGTCCAAGGGGAAAAAGAGGTGTGGTGAAAATTTCATCAAGCCAATTAAAAGCAGGAAGAGAAGAAATGAGCAACTAAAATAGTGGTAAATAGAAAACATAAGCTAAAATAGACAAATTCAGAGTACATCTCTAAGTACAATGATTTAAAGAGATTAAACCTACTGGTTAAAAGTCACGTTTTCATGCTGAATAAATTGGGAAAATCCAGATGCTTTTTGCATGGAAATTACACAAAACATAGTGACATAGAAAAGATGAAAATAAAGGGATAGTGACATAGAAAAGATGAAAGTAAAGGGATAGCAAATGCTGTATGTTCACTGCAGGGCCATTTATAATATTCCAAAATTAGACCATCAATGGAGAATGAATGTCCATCAATAGGGAAATGTATGAACAAACATAATTGTTGCATTTGAGGTGAATGAATTAGACTTATTAGCATCAACATGTATAAAATTTTAAAACATAATATTATGTCGATAAAAGTTAGTCATGAAAGGGCTTGCCTAGTGTGATAACAACTGTTTAGAAAGAGTTAAGATGCACACAGTATAAATATATATATATATATATGTAAATATAGGATAATGTTTAAAAACATTCAAGAGGGAGATACAAACTAACTTTAGGATAATGGTAATCTATAGGTAGGGAGAGGAAAGGGATAGAGTAGGGATTTAGTTATTTAGATAATATTTATATCTTAAAAATTCAAATCATGTATGGTAAAATATTAATATTTGCTAAATCCAGGGTGGTGGCTAATCGAATATCTGTTATATTGTATTTCCGTATACTTGGAAATGAGAAATATTGGGCTCATGCCCAAACAAATCATTCAGCGTCATCATAACATTTTCTGTTGCAAAACTTCCTAATTAGTCTTTTATTTGTTCTAAACATAACTAAATGTTTATCCCTCTAAGCGCTTATAGGTTATTCCTTTTAATATGCACATTCAACTTCAAAATTCTCTTTCTATTCATTTTCCCTATTTCAAAGGAGATGACAAGGAAGAAAGATCTCAGTAAGTGTTTGATGAATTTGAACCACTTGCTCCCTGGAATAAAAAAGCCCTATAAGAATTCTAAAATATGAATTTAATAGCTGGAGGCAGAGAGAAGTGGGCTTAATAGAAAAAAATGATCTCAGGGAAAATGTTCAATAGGGGATAACTGTGGAGATGAGAAATCAAGGAAAGAAATATAATGATAGAAAAGTCAGAACATTTTTTTGTTAGGCAAAACTATTGGATGGATGAACTGACGATTCACATTGATGAGATAGAACAGAGAAACATGAGACCTAATTCCTCAATGCTCTTGGTGGTGGAGCTTTGATAGCTAATCTGTAATTCTTAATAACCATGGAGCATTCTAGTTGCTTCCTGATTACTAAATATTTCAACAGAGGGAATTCATTGCTTTTCAAAATGAAGTAAACAGAAGATTTTGATTCATTAAAATTTAAAAATGGATTGTCCATAAAAATGGAAATTTCCAAGTTACTTTAAAAATTTTATTGGAAAAGTACTTGGTGAACAATGTCAGGAGAGCATTTATTTTCTTCCATTCTCCTTTTCATGTAGGCAGTATTTGATGAATTAGTTTAACATGTCAATGAAAGATAAATAATATGGTCACATGCATTATTCAGATCTTCTCTGTAGTTTACTTCAGCTTGTAAAATGGATATTTGCATTCCAATTGAATTTTACAAGCATTGGAACACATTTTAGTTTGAAAAATTCATGTTTTCAGAGTCAGTTGTTGGCCCAAACAAGGATGTCATGAGGCTTTCTATCAAATATCTTATTAAATACAGGAAAGAAACTCAAGACGGTGTAATTGCAATGTGAATACATATTGGCTGACATGAATTGAAATAGTAAAATAAATATAAAAACAATAAAAAAGATCAAGATATCAAGGTTTTAGTCAATAATAATTATTCTCAAGATACCAAGAGAATACTACTCATTTTCAATACACACAAAACTGCTTGATAAATATGATCAATAATTCATTTTAAAAAACAAAGGAAAAATAATACATTAAAAAAAATGACTAAGCCAAACAGTGATTTTACAAACTTGAAACCCAGGGGGAAAAATGAGTTCTTCAGTGATTAGAATGCATTTAAATTTCCTTGAACTTTAACACTGATCCTAATCATAAATCTTTGCCCAGCATTAATTCTAACCCTCCAAGGTAATATTTACAGATTGTTATATTTCCTAGGGCCTGTTTACTTTCCTATTTCTCTCCAGATTTAAAAAGCACCTCTGGGTAGGATGGTCTTAAAATCAATTAAATCAATGAAAAACATTAAAAATAGACACTTTTAACATTACTCTAAAAGATTAGACCCACTCTCATGACTAAGTACACATTCATTGGAAGGATTTTTGTCACTCTGTTACATGGATCAGACAATTGGGTGAAAGTCAAAACTTTCACCAATACTCCAAGAAGGTTTCCTCTCAATAAGTGTCTTTCTCGCTGCCCCTCCCACTCCAGAGACCATGCACACATTTAAAAAATTAAAATGCTATAAATTGGCATACTAGCTAGTGTCACTAATTTTTGTGTAACTTCAGAAGATGGAAAGGGTATGCCAATGCAGGGGAGATAATATTAGGTAGATACAGCTTTGAGAGCTCCAATATCATGCCACAGTAGGCAGCTCGCCACTTTCCCTATGAATAGAATTTGCAAAATGGACATTTTCCTTTGGAACTCACCATTTACCTCTCAAGAGGTGTTTTGAAGCTTCTAAGAGAGTAATGATAATTTTCTCCCTTGGCTATTTATCTAACAATTGACATTACAAAACTGACCAACTGTTTCAACAATATTTTAAAGTAATGCTTTACATGAACTCCTACAACTTCCTTTTCCTGGGAAATGTTTGATGGTCCTTGGTGATTTTTGGCCATGAATCTCCTAGTGATGACTGTTGGCCTGATCATAGATTCTGTCTGATTGACCCACCATTTGAGCTAATAAGTGCATGTAACTCCTGCTTAGATGCCCTCAGTGAAATGAAGTCAACGAGTTCTCCAAATGATTGGTCTGAAACACTATATTTTAATTGAGTATAGTGTTTATTAGAAGATTAAAACTTATCTTTCTGTGCACCACAAAAGACCTTAATTTTATTTCAGTTATAGCATTTCCATCATTCTGTCTCAAATCACATTGAGTTCTTTGCACACCCACCTCACCTTAGACCAAAAATTATAATTGTACTCAAGGATAGATATTTTCTTGTGTTCTGACACCAAGCATGCTGCACCTAGTATATACCAAATGTTGCTTAAATATCGTACATTGTTTATGAAATAACATTTGCCTTATGAAAGAGAGGATAATTTGCAAGAGGGGGGTGGTGGTTAATGTGCTTATGGTGCTAGATGGAGGTGCATTTAAAATTTCACATGCTGTAAGAAAAAATTAAAAGGCAATATTAGTACCAATAGATTAGGGGGAAGATTTGAGTGAGATGATTGAGAAGCTGGGGCAAGACTGATCTTGTCATTCCACAGTCTGGAAATGAATACGAATTGGAAGCATCTTAGAGTTAACTTAGTGGGAGATCCACAGAGAGATGCTTTAGAAGAAGAAAGTAGGTTTTCTCTGGTGGGTTGACCTGTGCCTCCTTGAAGAGCTCCAAGCAGCAAAAACTCCAGACTCACTTCAATACTCCTTGTCCTCCAAAGCAGTTAGAGAAGGATGTTTGCTTATAATAGGGATGTTGCTGGGCACCTCCATAATTAGATGTAGCCATAGCAACCTGCTAAATCAACAGCACAGAGGAGAGGTGGGGGTAAGTTTTCCTCCAAAAGGCCACTATAGTATATAGACTAGTACGAGGGGAAGGAATGACATTCAAGGCAGGTTAGCCACAAATTCAAGGAATCTGGGTTTCTTTAGCAAGTTTAAATACATAGATTTTGCTATCTGACACATCTAGGTTAACCATCATTCCACTACTTAGAAGACTTTGACCTTTGGCAAGTTAAGTCTTCCTTTCTTCATCTGAAAAAGAAAAGGGATGATGTCTGGAACAAAGAAGGAACTAAATATTTGATGTTTCTTTTTTAATATTACTATTATAATTGGCAGTGGGCAGAGCAGGGTCAAAGAAGACCAGAAGGTTTCCGGCTGAAGTGCAAATCAGAGAGGCACCTGTTGAGATAAATGGTTTATCTACAACTAAAGATAAGCTTCCACCTGGCTTTAAGTTACTGTCAATTCAGACTCAAAGTCCACATCAGTTTGGACCAGAAAACAGAAGCTCAGTTTAGCAGACAGATAATATGGAGGAATAGAAAAAAGAGCTAGGGGCTATATGTCCTACTAGCTGTGCCCTCTCTACGTGGTTTGGCTCTACTTGTGCTTTACCAACATGCCTGCATCTTTGTACTTGTGGAATTTTATTTTCCTTTGGTTACATTTAAAAAGCTCTTTCTGGAAATGCTGATCTTGTGGTACTGGTGGGGCTAGAGAAGTTTCAGATCCCAAGAGCATGGCATAGCTGAACAGGGAGTGGGCCTGGAGTTCTGTCCACCTCAGCCTTGTTCTCTGAACCAAAGGGAAAGCATTTCTGAGAGACCGGTGGACCCATAACACCCAGGCAAGTCCTGCATAATTACATAACCCAGATTTTCCATTAAAGGCAATTATCTGCATCTCCGTATGTGCTACAGTGTTTATAGCTTTTTAAACTATGAGAAAAAAAGTGTTTTGTCATTTAATGCTTCCAAAAATATTGTCACCATATGTACGTGAACTTTAATTTGCTTAGTCGCATTTTGTGAACACACAGCAGCATGTTAACCAGCCTCAATTCCTGCACCCAATCCTTTCGAAATAATAATGGTGAGAGTGATAATAATGGTGGCGATGGTGGTTACGATGATGATAACTCCCATCTTTTCGTGTTTCCAGTGCTGCAGGCATTGTACTAGGCACAGTTTATGGTACTCTCCCAATCCAGGAGTCTTACATGTCTCAGTCTCTGTCAGAATCTCATGTCAAGAAGTACACACAGTGAACTAAAACGGATTTCCTTCTTGTGAGATTTTTCTTAAAGAATATGTGTTTCTAATTTATAGATTGTGAAAATATTTCTTAAATATCTTTCCACTTCACCTCAAATCTTTTGAATCCTTAGAGAGCGTCTCAAGAAAATTAACTAGAAATAAAAAATATAAATAAAATTTTTAAATTGACCCCCAATTCTGTCTAAAATAAGACTGTTTTTCTTTCTTCGTCTATTGCTCCTCTACCAACTTTCCTTCCAACACACAGACACACAGACACACATATACACATCTTTATTTTACGGATGACTTAAACTTTCTGGCTTATGGGTTTTTTTTCCACTTTAGGAAAGAATTTTCTATCTTTCCTCAAGCCTTTTTCAGTGTGACACAAAACCCAGGATCAATACTGAGAAGCACAAAACTACATAATAGGCGAGAGTACTTGTCAAATTACTTGAGGTTTTTGACAAGATAGGATAAACTGCTTGATTTCAGATCCCAATGATTAGATTTGCTTATATAGTCTCATGCCTCTCAGACAAGGAATCAGGAGATAAATATGGTATATTTTCTAAAGTATCAATTATAAATAATTGAAGTTTTTATTTTTAAAAACAGGTGCAAATATGCAATGGTATGTGGTAATAACTTCTAGTTACTTACCAAAATACATTTTAATTTTCTTCCTAATAGATCCCCAAGTTTATTCTGGATGGTAATATGTTTAATTAAAAAGTCTACATTTTCCACCCTCCATTATTAGTTGACATCACCATGTGGGTCTTCCCGGAATGCTGTTTAAAGGGGGTTGAGTTGGCCATCTGGGGTTCTTTTTGCCCTTTCATTCTATCCTTCTTCTAGACTGGACCATGGATGTGTAAGCTACAGCAGCTTTCTTGACACTTCAAGGTGGCCCTGAGGATGGAAGCCATGAGTTAAGGATCAAAGAACAGAATTGCGTAGGAATCTAACTCCATATTAAGGTTTGGCAGGTGAAATATAGCACACACAGTTCAATTAGAATTTCAGGTAAACAAAAAAGAATTTTTAGTATAAATAAATATTTCCTGGGAACTACTTATGCTAAAAGTATCATTAACGTCAAATTTAACACAGGGCATTTTGTCTTTTTTGACTATTTAAAATTAAAGACATCAATTTATTTAATGAAACTAGCAAGATGATGGAACAAAAATATGACAAAGATAGTCTTCTTCAACCTAAATATATAACTATATTTGCAGTGAATTTCTTGTAGACAGCATATAGTTGGGACATTTTAAAAATAAATTTTTGATTTTAAAGCAATTTTAGATTTACAGAAAAACGTCAAAGATAGTAAATAAAGTTCGCATATACCCCACACCCAGCTTCCCCTATTATTGCATTAAGTGTGGTTCGTTTGTTACAATTAATGAACCAATATTGATACATTATTATTAACTAAATCAATACTTTATTCAGATGTTCTTTCTTTTTTTTTGCACAGGAAATCAAACCCAACAGATATTCCCAGTTTTTTTATCTACTGTTATTTTTTAACTCCTCTAAGATCCCATCCACGACACCACATTACATTTGGTGGTCATGTTTCCTTTGGGTATATTTGGTTGTGATGATTTCTCAGACTTACTTTGTTTTTGATGATCTTGACGGTTTTGAAGACATTTGTTAAATATTTTATAGCCTGTCCCTAGGTACGATTTGTCTGATGTTTGTCTTATGATTAGATTGAAGTTACGTGTTTTGGGGAGGAAAGTGCCATTTTTATCACATCATATTAAGGGTACATATTATAGTGTGATTTATTACTGTTAGTGTTGACCTTGTCATTTGACGAAAGTAATGCTTGCCAGGTTTCTTCACAGTATAGTTACTGCTGTTTCCTCCTCCCTTTGCTCTTTGAACCATGTGCTGTTATCTACTCAGCCAGTCTCTGTCTTTTAATTGGTACATTTAGACCAAAACTGTTTACATTTAATGGAATAATTGATACATTAGTACTAACATTTTTTTTGTTTTCTTTTTTTTTGTTCTTTGTTTTCTCTTTACCACCTTTCTGTGAGCTATATGAAGAGTTTTTAGAATACAATTTTTATTTATCTATAGTGTTTCTGAGCACAGCTTTTCATATGACCTTTTTAGTAGTTGCTTAGGTACTTATTGAAGTCTACTGTTCTTGACATTTCAGCACTTTGGGTGAAGTGTAGAGACCTTACTTCCCTTTATATCCATTTGCCTTCCTCCATTTATAATATAATTATGTCTTAAATATTTTATCTACATACATTGAGAACTACATTAGACCATCGTAATTTTTGCTTCAACCATAGAACATAATTTAGAAAATTCAAGAAAAGAAGGAAAATCTATTGTATTTACCCGCATTTTTGGTTGTTCTGTGTTTTTTCTTCCTTCCCAATGTTCTATGTCTTCTTCTTTGTGCATTTCCTTTCCCTCAGAGTAATTTCTTTAGTCCTTCTTTTTTTAGGGTAGAACAGCTGGCAACAAATTCTTTTAATTTTATTTCATCTGAGAATGTCAATTTTCTTTTCCTTCCTGAAGGATATTTTTGTTGTATATGTAATATGGGATTCTAGGTCGACTGTTCTTTTTTTCACCACTTGAAAAAATGTACAACTTCTTTCTGGCCACCATGATTTCATGAGAGAGTCGCTGTCATTCAAATTGATTCTCTCCTATTTGTAATGGGCTCTTTCTGTCCATTTTCAATATTTTTTTCTTTAGTTTTGGTGTTTGACTATGATATTCTTGGTATGAATTTCTTTAGATTTATCCTGCTTGGGTTCACTAGACTTCGAAATTGTAGATTTATGCGCACCTTTTTGCCAAATCTTGGAAAAGTTCAGCCATTATTTCTTCAGATATTTTGTAGCTCTATGCCCTCCCTCATCTCCTTCTGGAACTCTGATGACGTGATAGTTAGATCTGTTGTTATAGTCCCACATATCCCTGAGGGTTTCTTCATCTTTGCAGTCTATTTTCTCTTTGTTGTTCACAAAAGGTACTTTCTACTGTTCTATCTTAAAGTTTCCTAATTTTTTCCCTCTGTTCTTTCTATGCTTCTACTGAGATCATTCAGTGAGCTTTTTATTTCAAGTAGTGCATGTTTTAATTTCCATTTGGGTTCTTTACATCTTCTTTGTTTTCCATTACTTTGCACATTGCCTCCACTGACAGCGTAGGGGTAGAGGTTTGTTAACTACCCAGCAGGGATGAAAGTCCTGGCTCCCCACATGCCTTACTCTGACACTCCCATGGTTGAGGGTGGTTGGTTGTGATGCCTTATTACAGTTGGATAAGGCTGGAAGTCCAGGCTCTCCACTGGGTCTTTGCTGGCATGGGTAGCTTTCTCTGTGGTGTTTGACTGGTAGAGCAGTCATTGTCTCAAGGTTTTGTCTTACTAGGATGCCCCTTTCCTGGTCCTTTGGCCAAAGAGAGGAAGCATTTGCTTTGGGCATATTTTGTGTGTACCCATTGGCATTTCTGGATTGCTGAATTCTCCCCTATTCAGTCTAGAATGTATGAGGTAGAAAGAAAAACTAAGTAATTCGCCACCATGTCAGTGCTGAGGACCCAAACTGATTTGCCTTCTTCTCTTTATCTTTGAGTCTTCTTGTGTTTGTTTTACATATAATATCAAGGGTTTTTAGTTGCATTTAGTAGACAGAATAAGAAAAATCACATCAACTCCATCTTCCCCAGTGTCTTGAATGTTTATTGGCTAAATATGGCAACTCTTGTAGGTTATCATTATGAGGCTGCCCTACCAAGTCTAGACTGTTCATATGAGAATTCTTATTATGCAAGAAAACTAAACCTATAATATGTTCAGCACACTATTTCAAGGGTGTCTGTGACTCCTAATTGAATATATTTCATAACTTAAAGAAGCATTAAAATTTTTAAGACAAATAGGAGACTTCAGAGAAATTTCTGTTTTATTGGCATGTCAACAGACTCCATTTTGAATTCAGATCCATGGTGTTTAGGTAAAAAGGATTCTTTTTTCCATTTTTTTTTTTTTTTTGCATGGGAATTGAACCCAGGTCACTGGCATGACAGCTGAGAACTCTGCCTGCTGAGCCACCATGGCCTGCCCAGTGAAAAAAACATTTATTTTACTTTTTAAAGCCTATCAAATGCAAAAAGGTAAAGTATTTTATGTTTTTGACCCTTTTAAATCAATATTAAATATCCATGACGTTTATTTCATGTCTGCTCTATTGAATTCTTCCTATACAAGAACCAGGTACAGAGTGATGTGCTTTTATATTTTAAGTCATTTAATCCTATGATGTCATCCCTACTGCACAAAGTACTTGGCATGCTACATGGCAGGTAACTTGCCAGAACACTACACAAAATATTTGAACCCTGCTGTGCCTGGTAGAGAGCTATACTATAAAATTCACTACATTATGCTTTCATGAGCGAGCAGAGAAAATCTCCCATTTTCCTACTTTACCTTTTCTCAGTAGTCTGCTGTTGCTATTGTACCAGCTTATTCCTATGTCTTCCGTCAGACTTTCCTTGTTTGAACTCTTTGCACTGAGTTTCCATTTTCTCACAGTGCTGGAACACCATATTCAATGAGAAGCTTCCTTCCTTAGTAAGAAATTCTTCTACTCCATTAAAATATGAGGAGGTCTTAATAAGACAAAATTTTTAAAAATGAATGATATTTTTTTACTGGGATTCTATATTGTGAAACAAATAGTTTGAGATACTTTGTGTCCTACATAAGAATGCCCCAACTCCTGGGTGTTGAGCTTCAAAATGCCATAAGCTTAAAACCTTGCCTTCACTGATTTCATATTTTGTTATACAAGGAAAGTAAATAAATGAGTGTCAGTGAATTAAAAACTACTCACAATCTAGTGCAAGTTAAGTGAAAGATTTAATGATATTATTCAAGCCATATCTCACTTAGTTATGAATTTGCTGCTCTGGATATTTAAAAAATTTGAAATGCAGGTGTTCTTTTCTGTTCTAATAATTGAAAGCCAATGAAAAATGGAATAAGCAGCGCATATTGAAGTTTGATGAAATACTTTGAATTCCAAAATCACTCTTTTACAAAACAAGGGTGAAGTTAAGCCAATATAGAAATAAATATTTGTCAAGCAGGGGATTAAATTGATTCAGTCTGTGGGGCCTTTTCCAGGAGAAAAGGTGTCTGGCTGCCTGAGCCAAGAACAGGCAGGCTGTACAGGTAGTCACGTGATACCTCGAATCAGCCAGACTGGATTTGCGTCTTTGCTCTAGTACTGACCAGCTGTTCCAAGGTACAGAAACTCTCTGAGTCCCGTTTTCCTCATCTAAAGTGGAGAAAGCAGCATTTAACAGCATATTACATGAGGTGAAATATGCAAAACACTTGCCATGTTATAGTTCCATAAAAAAACAGTTAGTATTATTAAACTGTGGTTTAAATTTACTTGGGTTATTTCCAGATTCTACCCAACTTTGTGTTTTAGACTTAATTTGAGAATGCCTTTGAATTCTTCCTGTTTAAATGGTGTGTTCTGGGATCCCAGCTATACTTAACATACTTGTGCTAGGTCAGCCTGCTGACCAGCTTCCTCATTAGTTAGCTCAAAGGCTGGGGAGAAGCAGGTGTATAAATTGTGCTGAGACACTTTTGTAAAACTGTTTTGGATTTTATGTTACACACAATACGTTAAAAACAAAAGAAAGCATGGTTAGCTAAATGCAGAATTTAGGCTAAGTCTGGAAGAAGTAGAAGATACTTTAGGCTGTTTCTTTTTACTTAATTTTTTATTTAGTTGCAAATAAACTTGAGCTCCTCATTGACTTCCTGTGTGGTCTTTATCAATTTTCTCCATTTCTTGGATCCTTGTAAACAAAATGGGAATAATAGTAGTTTAAACTGAATTGAATTACCATAAAGAAATCATACATGTAAAAGATTTAGCACAGAGCTTCAAACATAGTGGGAACTGCAAAAATGTTAACTGATTTTCTTGATAATGAAATATGTCTATCTGGGATAAAAATACTAAGAGCTAAATTATACTTAAGTAGAGAAAGTCTGTTGAAGTTCTGCCAATTTGAAACAGAGACATCAAACAATCAGAGAGTTCTGATTCCTACAGGTGGCCCTTTCTGTTGTCACATTCCCAAGTCTAGGCCCAAGCTCTGAAGACCCAGCAATTGGATTTTGTAAGAATTCTGGGCTTATGCAAGAGATGGGACTCACTCTCTAACCATATCTTTCTGTCAAAAGGTTCTATTGTAAGGTTTCAATCTCTAATCTATTTTGCGAGGTAGTTGAACTGCATGCTTTAAAAATATTCTTTTTATACAGATTACCAAAAGATGGGGTGGGTGTAGGGAATAAAGAGTAAAGGCTTAAAATGTACAGAATTTCTACTTGTGACAATGGGTTAGTTTTGTTAATGGGTGGTGGTGATGGTAGCACAACACTGTGAGTGTAATTAACATCACTGAACTAGTTATTTGAATGTGGTTTAAAGAGGAAATTTTAGGGTGTTTGTCTGTTACTTGAAAAAAAAATTTTTAAGAAATCCATGGACTTGCACAACATATTGAACCCTAAGTTAAACTATGGACTAATAGTAAAATTATAAAAGTGTGCTTTCATCCATTTTAACAAATGTTCCAGACCAACGCAAGGCATTTATAATAGAGTGATAGGTGAGAACCCTTTGTTTTTCTGCATGATTTTTTGTAAACCCACAGCTTCTCTAATTAAAAAAAATTTTTTAATCTTCTATTAGGTTTTTCTCTTTTGCATATCTCCTTAACACTTGGAGTTAAGAGTATAAATCTTTTATCATCATCCCTTTCTAACTCATCTATCTCTGAATTTGGAGCCTTCATTCTTTTTTTTTAAAATGTTTTTATGATAAATCTTCACACATAAATAATCCATACATGGTGTACAGTCAATGACTCACAATATCATCAAATAGTTGTGTATTCATCACCATGATCATTTTTTCGAACATTTGCATCACTCCCCAAAAAAGAAAAAAACAGAAAAAAGAAAAAGCCTGTACATACCATGCCCCTTACCCTTCTTTCTCATTGACCAGTAGTATTTCCATCTACTCAATTTATTTTAGTTATTTTTCTTCTATCCCCCTAATATTTATTTATTTTTATCCATATTTTTTGCTCATCTGTCCATACCCTAAATTAGAGGAGCATCAGACACAAGGTTTTCACAATCACGCAGTCACATTGTAAAAGCAATATCACTATGCAATCATCTTTAAGATTCAAAACTACTGGAACACAGCTCAACAGTTTCAGGTATTTCCCTCTAGCCACTCCAATACACCATAAACTAAAAAGGAATATCTATATATGTATACAAATAACCTCCAGGACAACCTCTTGACTCTGTATGAAATCTCTCAGCCACTGAGACTATTTTGTTGCATTTCTGTCTTCCCTCTTTTACTCAAGAAGGCTTTCGCAATCCCTTGACACTCATCCCGGACTTTCTGTCCTTCACAGGGGGAGAGGGCACTGAGTTCACTTGCTGCATCAGTTTGGAGAGAGAGAGGCCACATCTGAGCAACAAAAGAGTTTCTCTGGGGGGACACTTAGGCCTAACTTTAAGTAGATTTAGCCTATGCTTTGCAGGAATAAGTTGCATACGGGCAAATCTCAAGATTTGGCCTGTTGATTTGGTTGTCTTCACTGCTTGTGAGAATATCAGAAATTCTTCAAACGGGGAGGTTGAATATTTCCTCCTTTCTTCCCAGTGCCCAAGGAGACTTTGCAAATACTTCTTTATTCACTGCCCAAATTACTCTGTGATATATTGGGGCATCACACTAACCTGGACAAACCAACAAAATCTCACACCCTATTCAAGATTCTATGTACTTATGGTGTTCAACTAAACTAACCATACAAGTTCAAGTAGGAAATGGAGCCCTCATTCTTGTTATAACACTTTTTTCCCTTCTTACTCCAGCCCAATATCCCTATCTTCTAATTTTAGCTGTAGATTTCATTCTATTGTGTTATATCTAAGTCTTACTGAAATAGAGGCCTGAATTTCGTTTGCCTCTGTTCAATATAGGCATCATCAGTGCCAGGTTAATCTTCCCTAATTATCACTTAATCATATTGAAAGACTGAGTGTACAAACTGACAATGGCCAGTCCATGTATAAAAATAGCACTCAGGCCCACTATCTAGAACAACCAGGAATCTAAACCACAATCCCTGTAACAATCAACCCAAAATACCCAGGACTTGATCAACAATTGACAGCTTCCCTAATTTTTTGCCTCTGCCTCCAAATTAGGATAAAGCAGAGAAAGCCAAATATGCAACCCTAAGCAACCACATAAGATCCCCCACATCCAGTTAGCTCACTTCCAGCTTTCCTATGCTATTATAAAGCTTTCCCACTCCCCAACCTGATTCTGAGTGTGGCTCCCTTGAATAGCAAGCCTGCAGTAAATAGCCTTTGCTTGTTCTCATTTGGGTGCTTATAATTTATTTCCATAATATTATCTCATTACCTGTTGCAGCCTGTTTTCTACCACATCAAATAGAATCTCTTTTGCCTAGTTTTCTCTATCCTCCATAAAATGATACCATACTGCAGCACTAAACTTATAGCCTAATACCTCAGATCACTTTTTTTCAATACATATGTGCTTTTGTTGAATACTTTCTGCATACTTGAGTCTGGGTGTACAATGACCAGAGAGATGGACATGTTATCTTATTAGAGGTGACTAAAGGCACAATTACTCTTACACAGAATCACTGCTTGAATGGTTGGTAACCCACCGAGGACACTCTAGGTGGTCATGGAGTTCAGAAAAACACAGTAAATTAACATGAGCTTTGAGCTGAACTCCTCAGGAAATAGCTGTTAGATGCTTGAAGCTAAGGCTCAGACTGCTGCAGGTGGAGAACAGCGTATACAAAGGTCCTGGAGGGAAAGGGGCTTTCAGTGAACTGGGAAGATTGTCCCCACATCTGGGGTTAGTGGGCAAGGATAGTGGAGTCAGATGAGGTCAAGGAATGTCTGCTGTATCTGGATTGCACAAGGCCTTGAAAACCATGTGATGGAGTTTGGATTTTAATGTAAGATAGGGAGAAGCCATTGAAGGCTAATACCTTCAATGCAAAAGAGGGGCATGCTTTGCATTTCTGAATGCTCCCTCTGGAAGCAGTGGGAAGAATGGATTGCAGTGGGATGGTGCCAATTTTCCAAAGAAATGACTGAGATGGAAGGCAAGTGGGAGGGCAATGCAGAGAAGTAAATGGGTTTGAAAGCTCTTTTGAAGATGGGGTTAGCAAGATACAATCATTGATTGACAGTCGTGGGTCAGAGTGGGGATCACACCATGGACCCTGATGACCCCTTTGTTGCATCCAGTCCTCTCTCTTCACTGGCCCACAACATTGCCTCTGCACTTTATTGCCTCCTTTCTCATGTTACTTGTCCAAATCTTACCCATTTTCCAGGCTCAGCGGAAGCTCGATCACTCCATGAAGGCTTCTTCCAAACTTTCTCTTCCTGTTTTTTCCCTGAAATTTCAAACTCACTACAGCTGTATTAGAAGTTCATTTTGTGCTGTTATGTCTTTTCTGTTTGTTGGCCTCCCACACACATCTCTGTTGCTTTTCCATGTCACTGAAGATTCTGGAATAATGTTGAAAGCATGATAGATTTTCAAAATGTATTTGATTGGTTGATTGATTGGTTGATTAATATAAGCATTTTTCTCTCTCCAAGGTCTGTTACAATTTTTTCTAATTTCTTTTTATTAGAGCAGTTGTAAGTTTACAGAAAAATCGGGCAGAAAGTACCAAATTCTTGTATACACACCCCCCACACACATAGTATTCCTTATTGTTAACATTTTGTATTAGTGTGATACTTTCAATCAATCAGCCAATATTATGATAATTATATTATTAATTATAGTCCATGGTCTTACAACTTTCTAATGAGAATATGGAAAAATAAATGCATTAAACTTTCATTCTCATTAATGGCTTGGAAGTTGAAAATTAAATGTTCTAAGTACATGCTTTGATATGTTGACCAAGCCAGCCTATGTTGGATTGAAGCTGTTATGTACCCCAGAAAAGCCATGTTGTTTTAAACCTAGTTCAATCTCATGGGGTAGACCTATTGTGGGGTAGAATCTTTTGATTAGATCATTTCTATGGAGCTGTGACACAACCAATTGTAGGTGCCACATTTTGAGTATATAATTTCCATAGATATGTAGTCCCACCCATTCAAGGTGAGTCTTAATTAGTTTACTGGAGTCCATAAGAGTCAACCCAAAGACCAGAGAGATGGAATTAAGTGTCAGATATTTGGAGATGTTCAGAGAGAAAGGCACTGGAATCAGAGCCATTTGAAACCAGATATTGCCATGTGCTTCCCCCTGTGGCAGAGAAACACCAGATGACATTGGCTTTTTCTTTAGGGTAAAGGTGTCTTTTTCTTGGGTGTCTTAGTTTGGACATTTTCATGGCTTTAGAATTGTAAATCTGTAACATAATAAATCTCCTTTATAATAACCAATCCATTTCTGATATATTGCATTCCAGTGGCATTAAGAAACAAAAATACTGCCTTAACTTTCCCTTAGCTTAACTAGACTTTATACAGATTTTCCTTGATTCTAAGCCCCTGATCATGCTGTCACCCCAGCCCTTATGCCATCCAGGTGTCTAATTAGGGAGTCCCTTACTCCCTTTTCTGTCTCTCCTGGATCCTACATATTCCAGGTGGTCTAATCAAAGGAAAAGAAAATATTCCAAACCAAATGGCCTTAATTGCATACTCAGTAAATCACTCATCCAGCCCAATGCTCAAATCTCTCTAATATCCTCCAGTACTTTTCTAATAACCCATCCCAGACTTTAAAAATCCCACTGCCCTGAATAAAGTATTTGCAAAGTCCCCTTGGGGAAGAAAGGAGGAAATATTCAAGCTTCCCATTTGGAGAATTTCAGATATTCTTGCAAGCAGTAGAGACAACCAATCAAACCCCTGATCTTTGGGTTCACCCCTATGAATCTTATTCCTGCAAAGATTAGACTAAGCCTTCTTAAAATTAGGCCTAAGAGTCACCCCCAGAGAACCTCTATTGTTGCTCATTCAGATGTGGTCTCCCTCTCTAAGCCAATTCAGCAGGTGAACTCATTGCCTTCCCCACTACATGAGACATTAACTCCCAGGGGTGTAAATCTTCTGGCAACATGGGACAGAACTCCTGGAATGAGCTGGGACCCAACATCATGGGATTGAAAAAGTCTTCCTGAACATAAAAGGGAAGTGAGAAATGAGACCAAAAAAAGTTTCAATGATTGAGAGATTTCAAACAGAGTCGAGAGGTTATCCTGGAGGTTATTCTTATGCATTGTATAGATATTCCTTTTTAGTTTATGGTGTACTGGAGTGGTTAGAGGGAAATACTTGAAATTGTTGAGCTGTGCTCCAGTAGCCTCGATTCTTGAAGATGATTGTATAACGATAAAACTTTTACAATGTGACTGTGTGGTTGTGAAAACCTTGTGTCTGATGCTCCTTTTATACAGGGTATGGACAGATGAGTAAAAAAATATGGATAAAAAATAAATAAATAACAGGGGGCAAAAGGGAAAAAAATTGAGTAGATGGAAATACTAGTGATCAATGAGAGGGAGGAATAAAAGAGGTATAGTATATGTGAGTTTTTTCTTTTTATTTCTTTTTCTGGGGTGATGCAAATGTTCTAAAAATGATCATGTGATGATATTGTGAGCCATTGACTATACAAAATTTCACCATGTATGAACTGTATGTGTGTAAAGATTAGTCAATAAAAATGTATTTTTAAAAATCCCACTGCTCTTTATTTCAGCAGAGTTGAGTTCACACTTAAATTTCGGCCTCTCCCCACTATTGCAATAGCCTTGAATTAACTCATCCTTGCCTGTCTAACATTGTCTACTGCAATTTTTTTCTTTAACATTGTTTTGCCCTATAACTACCTGGAACATAATTTGATTGCATTTTTTGAGATAAAAATATTTAAGAATCTTGTAATAAATGCGAGTTGGCATGCTGAATATCTTTTATCAATAGGTACTGTTGAAAATAAGTTTCAAGTTATGTTAACTTTCAAGCTTTTGTGGATAAAGGAAAATTTACGACATTAGAAAACAGAGTTTTCTTAATGTTACCTATGGATCTCTTATGCATTTAACAGAAGGAATGGAGAGACATTTCAAAGTATTTGACTATATTTAACAAAGCTTTTTGGAAACTTTAAATGTTAATTTAAACCCCAATTTTTTTAATCATCCCTTTTCAATTTTCATATTAGCTCATTTCATTCCTGATAAGTGAGATATTTTATGAATATGTCTTTGAATGAAAACTAACTCAGCTCAAAATCTCATGGGAACTATTTTCTTGAATGCACAATGTCAAGAAGATAGTAAAAGGTTTAGCTCTCAGGCTTTTTCCCTCTAACTTGTTTTTGTCTATTCAGAAAAAGAGTCCCAAAGACCTTCCTTCCCTCTGCCCTCCCAAATAAATAAGGATGACTGTTTGTAAATGTATTTGTTTTGAATACTGGCTACAGAATCCAGATGCATAAATAATTCTCAATAAAACCTGGATCTTTTGCAGGATTGGCTTTACTTCTTACTGTTATATTTTGATTTTGAAGTTTAATAAACTTGAAGCAGCAAGCACAAGAAGAGGAAACTGTCTCACATAGCTTCAAACATTGGAAGTTTCATGACTTCTGATGGTTAGAGAAAGGTTGTTTCCTTCAGATACCCAGAGGTGGTTTTTTACTAGATTCATTCCTTGGCTTAGCTTTAGGTAAAGCAAATATTTTTACCATACATAAGTCTATTATATTTATGTTTTAATGACATGGGTTCCCTTTATTAGCAATGATATTCTAAACAATATCAAAATAAACACTAATTTGTAATTTTGTGGGAACCGTGTATTTGAATACATTTATAAAATGCTTCTAAGAAAAGTATGACCCATGACTTCTGAGAGAAACAGAATAAAAGAATGTGTGAGGGTGCATGGGTTGTTCAGTTAGAATGTTCGCCTTCCATGCAGGAGACCCAGGTTTGATTCCCAGACCATGCACCCTTCCCTCTCCCCCCTAAAAAAGGAATGTGTGTTTGCCCAATGACTTCATACACAATTTGGTTCCATTTGTTTTCTCTGGGTAGTAATCAAATATATTGACTTAAAATGTAAGTGTTTAACTTTATTCATAATTCTGGCAATGTCTTCAAATTTTAATCTTTTTCACTATTTGTTTCATTATATTTTCATCCACCACCCTTTCAAATCATTATTTTGTTTCATGATTCATATTAACTCAGAGTAGATTTTTATCCTCTCTCTGACTGGTTTTGTAGAGAATCAATCACCTCTGAATCTTCAGTCCTTAGCCTGATACCTCAAAATTATTTATTATTCAATTAAAAGATTATGAAACAAATGTCAATGACTCCAGAATTTTAAAATATGTTGATGATAATAATGACTCCCCATGGGGCAAGTTGTCAAAAGAATAACTTCCACCTAGAATAAATGCTCGCGATGGGCATTTCAAATCACCAGACTGAGACACCACCTTTCAACTCTGACTATTCCAAAATGCAATGTTTTGGAAAAGCAAGTTTCATTTTTAGACAGCAAAGCTCCACATAATTTTCAGAAGGGCCATTTTTTAGGGCACTGTTAATGATCTTTAAAAAGCCCATTTACAATCACAGAAGAATACAAATGGCTTTTATATTGCAAATTAACAAGATGCTTTTACTGCTCATGCATGCATGAATGAGCCTGTATGTGTGAGAAAGAGAGAGAGTGAGCAATAGAAAGGGAGAGAGACAGAGAGGAAGAAGAAGGAAGAGGAGGAGGCAAAGGAAGAGAAGAAATAGAAGAGGAAAAGTGAAAACATAAATCCTTTCCTCTTATTTATATTCTTCATTTTCCCCTGCAGATCCACTTTCCATCTCCTCCACTTTGCTTTATATTCCTGGAATTAACCTAATTCCCTTCCTTCTACTTCTAGCAGGCTCAGCTAATATGTAGCACTGACAAATGGAAGGGTGGTAGTGAGAGATGTTGGAGACCTTGTGCTTCTGTCTCCACCCTGTTTGGTCATAGATTGGCTGCATCTTAGTTGAAGCCCACAGAGTCCCACTGGATGGTCTTTCCCACTGCTTCACAATTTCCCCCTCAAACCACACCAAGGCCCTCATGGAAATTTCTGTACTACCAGTTAGCAAAGAAGAAACAGAAAACAGGCCTATTTATAAATAAATCCGTCATATAGGCTGGCCCCAGTCAGAGCGGATATTCATCTTTTTGTAACACCACTCTAAAGCGGCACCGAAAGATAGTCATGGAGGGTAATTGTGCTAGTGGGCAGAGCCTTGAGCAGTGCATATGGTTAATCTCCATGTAGAAGAGATGCACTGAGGTACAGATTTTCAGTGGCTAATGGTTTGTCCAGTTAAGCAAGGGAACTGAAAAGAAGAAGACTGGAAGATTGTGGAAAGGACATCTGAGGGCAAGTTAGTGGTAAGCCTTCTTGGAAATGGCACAGATTGTGAAAATAATTTAATATCCACTTGAGGGCATGCATATTGCAGGAAACTTCAACAGACAGATGATCAAAATAGTTATTCTATGGATATCTCAGACCTTTCTCCACCATCCCATGTTTGGTCTCTGGGTCCATGGACAAAGAAGCTAAGGTGGCAGGAATGACTCAATATGGACTACCCCTCTCTAATACTAACCCAATGTGGTAGTTAGATTCAGGTGTCAACTTGGCTAGGTGAGGGTGCCTAGTTCTATTGCTGTGGACATGAGCCAATGGCATGTGAACCTCATCTGTTGCTGATTACATCTGCAGTTGGCTAGGAGGTGTGCCTGCTGCAATGAATGATGTTTGATTTAATTGGCTGATGCTTAAATGAGAGAGCTCAAGGTAGCATAGCCCAAGCAGCTCAGCATACCTCGTCTTGGCACTTGCAGCTCAGCCCAGGCAGCTCAACCCAGGTCCTTGAAGATGAAGAAAGAAATAACCCTGGGGAAAGTCGTTGGAACCCAGAGGCTTGGAAAGAAGGCCAACAGAGATCACCCTATGTCTTCCCATGTAAGAAAGAACCTCTGTTGAAAGTTAACTGCCTTTTCTCTGAAGAACTGTATGTTAACTAAATAAATCCCCTTTTATTGAAAGCCAATCTATCCCTGGTATGTTGCATTACAGCAGGTAGCAAACTAGAATACTCAACAACCTCCATAACCAAATGCCCAAAATGCAAGTAGCAGAGGCAAATACTGCACCCTCAGTGTGACAATATTACTTGGAGGACCAGCTGGGTGCCTAGTCCCTGGTAGATGACATGCATAGCTCAGATTTCCTTGTCTAAAGTACCATTTCTGACTTACAGAAGGCCTTATTCCTCAAAATGATCTCCCACACAAAATTGCCTTTTTCAAATAAACTTTTTGAGAAAGGAATATGGCAATGGGCTCATGCCTGTGCAATTAATCTATCTCATCCACATGCTCCAGCATCCAGAAGTATGGATGCTGAAATAGCCAGTAGAAGACTCTGTTATTTTATTATTATTTGGAGACTTTATAGATGAATGTATTAGTTAGGTGTATTAGTTAGGGTTCTCTAGAGAAACAGAATCAACAGGGAACACTTGCAAATATAAAATTTATGAAAGTGTCTCACGTGACCGTAGGAATGCAGAGTCCAAAATCCACAGGGCAGGCTACGAAGCTGATGACTCCAATGGATGGCCTGGATGAACTCCACAGGAGAGGCTTACCAGCCAAAGCAGGAATGCAACCTATCTCCTCTGAGTCCTCCTTAAAAGGCTTCCCATGATTGCATTTAGCATCACTAATTGCAGAAGACACTCCCCTTTGGCTGATCACAAATGGAATCAGCTGTGGATGTAGCTAACGTGATCATAACCTAATCCTATGAAATGTCCTCATTGCAACAGACAGGCCAGTGCTTACCCAATCAGAAAACAGGTACCACAACTTGGCCAAGTTGACACCTGTCCCTAACCATGACAATGAATTATGTGTCTTAAGCCAGAGGTAAAATACGATTCCATCTATCCTATACCCAGTATATCTGGTCTGAGAACCAAGGAGAGGAGATGGGAGTAACCTTTATTTCTATTACACCTAGCAATCCACATAAGACAGTTTTGTTTTTCTTCCCCACTTTTTTGGACCAAGTGAGTTTGGAGGACTACATACCTGAGAGTTGAATGCTTGCACTAGAAAAGACAATCCAGGTCCCACTAAATTAGAAGCTGGAGCTGCTTCTAGCCATTTAGAGCTATAAAAAGAAGATATTATTTTCTTGGTTGGTCTATTGATTCAAGCCACCCAGAGGAGAAACTGAATTTCAATGCAGAACAGGGAAAAGCTAACTGTGCTAAGAATACTAGGAATTCTCAGAGATGGCCCTTGGTCAGCCCCATGCCAAATAATTGTATTCAATGAAAAACTGTGGCAACCCAATGAAAAGAGGACTCTCCAGCACTCAGACCTGCCTGATGAAAGTTTCAGTCACCTCACTAAGTAAAGAAGCCCTTCCAACTGAAGTGTGGTAGAGAATTACTGGATGATAAAATGAGTTGTGGAAAATGGCAGTTGTGGTTATTAACTTAAATCTCAAGATGAATTGCAAAGCCAGGGGCAAGAATAATAAAGTGTTACATTAATTATTTTGTCTCTTCCCCCTACCTTGTAAAATTAATATATTTGGTGGATGTAACTGTTTTAAGTTTCAAAAGGAAGTATGGCTGACTTGACATTACCCCATTAGGACAGGTCAGATATTTCCAGATAAATATGGAAATTTGTGTCACTTCTGGATCAAGGAAACAATATTTTCAGTGAAACAAAACACTCCGGACATCCTAGACAAAAACAACTGCGGACACTAAAGGGCAAAATGTGTGGACTGTCCTAGATGTTTTGTTTGTCCCCCCCCCACATTTACTGACTACCACTCTTTACCCTTCTTTGTACTTCATGGGATTGACTTCTAGCTTCTGATTGGGTTTAGTCCATTGGAGGTACCAGTGGTTCAGAGTTCAGAAGTGGAGAAATGTGAAGGTGTTTATTCCCCTGTGTTCTTCTGTGCAGTCTGACAGTGTCTACATTCTTTTCCAAAAGATACAGTCCTTCTCAAATGGATCAATCATACAGATATAGCTCTCTGCTCACCCCAATGCCTGTTCCTTTATGCTTGGGGGCAGTAAAGGATACCCATTGAGGATATCCCTGACTGATTTCAGTTGCTAATGGGCTTTCTTTGAGCCAACTGCTTCTCTTTAGATAGTTCTCATTGTTGATTAGGGGGTGCTATTTATTTCCAGCTAACAGATTCCCATTTCTGTAGATTATCTTCTGTAGGAAGATGAACATTCAATAGGAAAAAAGTCTACTCAAAAAATTCAAGTGAACATTTTCTGATATTAAAGAAAAAGAAAATGTCTAAGAACTAGACATATAATGAGGTAAATACTTGTAGATTTCTCAAAATTTTCAAAATCCTAGCAACAAAATTGCACTCTTTTCCCATCCACAAAGCTCCCATGTATGTCCTTCTGTGTTTTAGTTGTGCCAAAGTTGTCAGAATGCAACACACCAGAGGTGGATTGGCTTTTAATAAAAGGGGATTTATTTAGTTAAAAATGTGTAGTTCTTCAGAGGAAAGGCTGCTAACTTTCATCTGAGGTTCTTCCTTACACAGGAAGGCACAGGGTGATATCTTCTGGCCTTCTCTCCTGACTTCTGAGTTCCAAAAACTTTCCCTGAGGTTTCTGCATCTCCAAACATCTGGGCTGAGCTGCAAGTGCTGAGATGAGGTATGCTGCGCTGCTTGAGCTCTTATTTAAGCCTCTAGCGAATGAAGTTAAACATCACTCCTTGCAGAAGGCACAGCCCTTAGCCAACTGTAGATGTAATCAGCCGTAGATGAGTTTCACATGCTAATGATTCAAATTCACAAGAACAGAACTAGGTAACATCACCTGGCCAAGTTGACACCTAGACCTACCACTTTCTCCATGAGTCATTATTCTATAGTATATTATAAAAATCAGTCAATGTTTTCTAGTATTCACCCACACCAAGGATAGTGGAAAATACAAAAGGAATGAAATTAGATTGCCTGGATGACTGCTGGCCAGCACTGAGTTCCCTGGGGATCCTAAAAGTTAATTATAAGAGGTTGTCGGTATTTTAAATATTTTTAAGTTTGATATAAAGTGTGCTTTTACCATGATAAAATCTATGAGAAAAAAAATGTAGCAACACACAATAGGTATTTTAAAGCACAGGCTTCTACAGATCCAAGATAACTCACCAAACTCTAAAACAGAATAAACCCAGATATGCCCTACACTGCTGTATATTATAATCAAACTGCCAAATGCCTAAGATAAAGAGAGTTCTGAAAGCCACAAGAGAGAAGCAACATATCACATAAAAGGGAGCTTCAATAAGATTAAGTATTGCTTCCTCATCAGAAACCTTGGAGGTAAGAAGACAGTGAGAGGATATACTTAAGGTGTTGAAAGAAAAAAAAAAGGCCAACAAGGAATTCTATATCTAGCAAAACTGTCTTTAAAAACTGAAAGCAAGGTTAAGACATTCCAGATAGATAAAAGTTGAAGTAGTTCATCACCACTAGACTGGCCCTACAAGAGATGCTAAAGAGAGTTCTGTAGGTTGAAAGGAAAGAACAGTAGATAATTTGAAGCCACATGAAGAAATAAAGATCTACAGTAAGGGTAATAATATAAATGTCAGTGCTATTGTATTTTTGTTTTGTAACTCCACTTTTTACTTCCTACAGGATCTAAAAGGCAAATGCATGGAAAGTAATGATAAATCAGTGGGTTTGGATTCATAATGCAGAAATGTAATTTTTTGAGAAGGACTACGTAATGGTGGGGGATAGAGGGCTATAGGAATATGGTTTGTATATGTTACTGAAGTTAAGCTGGTCTCAAAGCAAATATGGGTGTTACAGATTTAGGATGTTAAATTTAAGCCCCATGAAAACTACAAAGAAAATACTACAGAATATGCATGCACAGGGCCAAAAAATAGAGTACAGCTTGCCAGGGAATGAGAGTAGGGGAATGGGAAGTTAATACATAATGGGTTTACGGTTTCTGTTTGAGCAGATGGGGAAGTTTCAGTAATGGAAGGTGGTAAGGATACCACAATATTGTGAATGTGATTGATCCCATTGAATGGTGTGCTTGGAAGTGGATGAGATAGGAAAGTTCATGTTGTATATATGTTCCTACAATTAAAGAAAAAAAGGAACTAAAGAGACAATGACAGTTTAATGCAATACATGATCCAGGATGAGGTCTAGCAAAGGAAGAGAAAAAGTTCAAAGGGATATGATTGGGATATATGAAAGTGTTGAAAGCTTTATATCAATGTTAAATTTCTTGAATTTGATAACTGCACTTAAGGTGGATGCATAAGTGAATATCCTTGCTCTTTGGAAATGTACCTAGCAGTACTAAGTGCTGAAGGAAAAGGATGTATACAATCTACATTCAAGTATTCAGAAAATGGATTGATTAATAGATAAATGAATGGAAGAAAGGAAGGAAGGAAAGAAGGAAGGAAGGAAGGAAGGAAGGAGGGAGGGAAGGAGGGAGGGAGGAAAGGAAGGAAGGAAGGAAGGAAGGAAGGAAGGAAGGAAGGAAGGAAGGAAGGAAGGAAGGAAGGAAGGAAGGAAGGAAGGAAGGAAGGAAGGAAGGAAAGAAAGAAAGAAAGAAAGAAAGAAAGAAAGAAAGAAAGAAAGAAAGAAAGAAAGAAAGAAAGAAAGAAAGAAAGAAAGAAAGAAAGAAAAGAAAGAAAGAAAGAGAAAGAAAGAAAGAAAGAAAGAAAGAAAGAAGGAAGGGAAGAAGGAAGGAAAGAAAGAGAAAAGAAAGAATATGGCAAATGTGGCAAAATGGTAAAATTGGTGGCTGAGTATCTGGGGTAGAGGACCCAGTGGTTGTTGGACTCCTTCATATGGGGTTTGTTTTATTTTTGTAACTGGCCTGTGAGTTTGAAAATATTTCAAAATAAAAAGTAAAAACAAAAAAACCCCACAAAATTAGCTTATGAATTTAAAAAGAGGTTGTGGCTTAAAATACTCTAGGAACAAATAAAATTATGAAAACACTTCTGTGCATATTATTATAATGTCCATGTTAGATGTCTTATTATTTCTATTGCATATTCCTTCCAAAAAGGCAATGCTGTTAATTTTTAGTTTTAGCTAGACTGCTATCAATTCTTGAGAAAAAATTTACCGGTCCTTATTGTTAGAGTGACAAAACCTACAAAATGAAGCAATTTGATTCAATCATCTGGCAATTGGAAATAATACCTGATTCATCTACGTTCTTAAAATTCCATCTTGGGATCTGAATTAGCTGCTTTAAGCAAAGTGGTCTATTCATTTTTGTCAGCAAGTCTATTCTCATTTTAACTTTTAAGAAAAACTATGCTTCCCTTGGAGGTTCTTTCTCCTTCCCCCCAGATCTTCCCACCTGCCCTCCTTCTGTTCACTCTTCATGGAAGAGCAGAGCCTCATTTTCTCCAACACCATCTCTCCCCATGAAGGGTCTTTCTTTGCACATCCACAGCTCCCCTCAGCTGCACAACTCATCTGATACTTTGCACAAATCACTTATTGTGGTAGGGGCTGATGTGGGCCCAAACTGCCACCTTTCCCTGTGACCTCACAGATAAGCCCCATGCTGGGGACTGGGTTAGCCTGACTCCAACTGGATGATAAATGCATGCAGACCTTCTCTATGGTGCCTAGAGGTAAAACAACATTCCATAGCAGAGTGCACTGCTGGCACGTTCCTTCCCCATTTGCCCCCAGGATATCTACATATTCCCTAGGGCAGTCTGGAGAAGGTATGTATGCTTTATGGTGCTGGGCTGGCCCACCCCAGCCACCATGGCTTACCAATTCCTCCTGGGGAGATAACAGGGTCCCTCCACTATGACGCAAGCCCAGGTGGGCTTAGACCATCTCCCTGCCCCAGCTGCAGATAAAGACCTGCTGGCCAAGGGGGCCTGACACCCACTGGTGAGGCTGACCTTGCTCTGTCCCTTCTCTAACTGAATAAACTCTGCCCCATCCAGGGCCTGGGGGAGTCCTGCTTTAGCCAGCCACCCTGACACCTGCAAACCAGAGAGTGAGCTGTGACCCCAAGACTGCTATTCCGTGTAATCGTGCTCCCTCCACATGGTAAGACCTCTGTCCTGGAGGTTAGATCTCCTTTGCTAGAATCTTTTAACCAGATGAAGTGACAAATTCCCTAGAAGCAGGAAGCCTCGTATAATTCCCACGCAGTACGTAGTATGTGCTCACCCATGGAATGTGCTCCATTAACGTTTGTAATAATTTTTGAGTGAATAGATGATAACATTTCCAGTCTTCCTTTTCTTTTGTCCTCAGTGAACCAGCCCAGGACTGTGCTGCACTGGGCCACCACATCCCTGTGCCGAGCAAAGCTTTAGTTGAATATTGAATATCAGCATGTGGGAAGGGCTCCAGACAAAGATTCAGGGGAGCTGGAATCTAATTCTGTCATAGTTAATAACTTCGTGTGAACCCCAGCTATTTTTTGTGTCTCAATTTCATTATCTGTGCCATGGGAATTGAGATAACTTTACAACCACAGAAGATTGTACTGAGTCTCAAGTTATATAATAGATAGGTAACTCTGCCAAAAAAAATGTATTGTTAAGCCAGAATTGAATTTAGACCTCTCAGGGGAACTGTAGTTTCAAGCTATCGTAGTGTGGCAGCTATAACCAGAAAAGATGGATTTTACATCCAGCAACTTATTCCTGGCCTTGCTTCCAATCCTAGCTGGTAACTTTCTTTCAAAGGCTATTCACTGATTAGATGAGCTGATTGCAGTACTTTAAACTCAAACTGGCTTTAGTCTATAATAGAAAGATTGGCAGGTTATCAAGAGCTGGAGATTCATGGTGGCTAAATTTTCTCTGTAACTTAAGGCTAATAAGATCATCTGATACAACAGTGATTATGTACATGTGCCAAAGCCTTCATGATTAGGCAGACAGTCTGTGCTTCTTGGTTAGGAAAAATAACTGCAGTGTATGCTAATCTTACACAGTGAACTAATGCTAACAAGAATTAGAAATCATTTTTTTGGTTTTGTTTTGCTTTTCTACAAAAGCTGGGATGCAATCTATGCTTGAAATAAACAAGGCAACCAACCTTACTCAAAAACAAACAAACAAAAAAATCTGCAATAGAAAAGGAGCTAGAGGCTGTGTGCCCCAAAGCTCTGCTTCCCAATGTGTCTAGGCTTTAGACTGGGCTTTACAAATATGTGCGCATCTATGCATTCATGGAATTGTGTTTACTTTCGTTTGATTACATTTTAAGCGTTCCTTCTGGAAATATTAATCTCATGGTGCCGGTGGGGCCAGAGAAGTTTCAGAACTCAGGGATCTGGCAGAGCTGAGCAGAGGGAGTGGCTCAAAAGAAGGCTGGGTGTTCTCCCCACCCCAACCCTGCTCTCTGAAAGCATTTCCAAGAGACACATGTCCTGGTAACAGGCGGGCAAGTCCTGTGTAATTGTATAGTCTGGTCTTTCCACTAAAGGCAATTAAACTACATTTAAGTAGCTACTTTAGCTACTTTATTATTATTTTTTAATATAGTGAGAAAAGAGCATTTTTTTCATGCAATGTTTTCAAAAACTTTGCCAGCTGTAATTTTCTTACGCTCAAATTGAGGGTACATGGTATTGTATTGTTAACTAGGTTGAATTCCTGCAGCCAGGGTTTTCCATATAACAGTAATGAGAATGATAACGGTGATGATGTTGACTTACCATGGAGGCAATTTAATGCCTTAGCAATTACTGGAATGTGTTTTCATATGCAGCTATAGTCTCCTGTCCTGATTTCTGTGAAGAAAGACATTCCTCTCAAAAGTTATTATAGTGTTTCATTTTACTTTTTCTTTAGGAAAATTTCCAGAAGCGATAGATGAAAAGATTGTGTTTTCCCTTACTCTCATACGGGGAAAAAGGAAGGCCAGGGCCAGTGAAGAATGTGGGGTTTAAACTACGATTCAATTTTTTTGCTGTTGTGCCTTTAGAGTGTGCTTCTGTCATGTTAAGTTATTACTTTTGTCTGTTTTTGTTCTGTTTACATTTCTACTCTGGCTTTGTGTTAGCAGTTGGCCTAGATTCTCATCTCTGCCCCCTGGAGCCCATTATGAGAGAATAGATGCAAGTGAAGATCCAAATCAGGAGAGGTCCTAATGGCCTCATTATCTCAGAAGAGGGGAAGGGGGTATCAGACACAGGTCTGACGTGGGAAGGAAACATCCTAACTCTGGTTTAGGGGAAGATGGAGGGTCTCATAGATGTGGTGGAGTGGAGTTGGTAGTAAAAGATGAGCAGAAGCTTCCCAGAAAGATAAGTAGGGGACAAGGGTGTATCAACTAGGATTCTCTAGAGAAACAGAATCAGCAGGAGATATCTGTAAATATAAAATCTATAAAAATGACTCATGTAACCATGGGGATGTAGAGTCTAAGGTCTGTAGGGCAGGTGGTGAGCTGGCAGCTCCAATGACGGTCCTCAACAAACTCTCAGGAGAGGCTAGCTGAAGCAGGAAGAGTGATTGTCTCTTCTGAATCCTCCTTAAAAGCCTTCTGGTGATTAGATTAAGTGTCACTCACTGCAGAAGACACTCCTTTTAACTGATTGCAAATGCAATCAGTTGTGGAAGCAGCCAACGTGGTCATGATTTAAGTCCGTGAACTGTCCTCATAGCAACAGACAGGCCAGCACTTGCCCGACCAGTCAACTGGGCACCACCACCTGACCAAGTCGACACATGAACTTGACCATGACAAAGGGTATTCCATAAAAAGAGAAAGCCATGTAAAGGAATAGAACCATGAGAGGAAAAGGACTGTTTGGAGAGAAGAAAGCTTTCCTAAAAGCACTGCAATATGGCTGGAGAGTAAGGCACACGTAGAGGAGACGAGGGAAGTCAAAGTCAGCAAGCGCTGAGGATGGGGTGGTGGAGAAGAATTAGCAGTTTCTGGGTCTTGATTACTTATGATAGGTGAAGAAGAAGGAAAACTCTGAATGCATCCCAGGTTTCTAGCTTTGGCAATGCAGTGGACTGTTGCACAATTCACAGAGTCAGGAAATACAGAGGAAAAGGTGTTAGAGGTGAAGAAAATGAGTTTAGTTTTTGATATATTGACTATAGTCTTCTAATAATTCAATATTTTTTAGGCAGCTGGGTGAAGTAGTGTGGGCTAGAAATACAGATTTGAAAGCTATCAGGTGGAACTTAGAGTCATGGCTGCAAATGGGCTACCATCTCTGGGTGTATATGTAGAAAGAGAAAAAGCTAAGTGTTGAATCCTGCCAACATCAATACTTAAAGAGTGGAAACAGAGAAATGACCAATGATGAAAAAGTACAGTCACTGAAGTCAAAGCAAAAGAAAATTTCAAGGAGTTAAAATGCGCAATGTACCTCATCAAGTGAAGGAATTGCTATGTCCCTGGAATTTGGCTATTAAGAATATCATTAGTGGTCGGGCCACGGTGGCTCAGCAGGTAAGAATGCTTGCCTGCCATGCCTGAGGACCTGGGTTCGATTCCTGGTGCCTGCCCATGTAAAAAATGTATATATATATCATTAGTTGATGTGCCAAGAACAGTTTCAGTTTGCAACCCAGCATAACTTGGTCTGTTGATGGCAACAAGTGATATGGACACGTGACTGTGGGATCTAACTGGAGAGTGGAGGCCAAAGGATGGATGGAGACACTGTGCAGGGGTCAAGATATGAAGGATCTTGTCTACTCCCTCTGATTAGGACTCAACAGAATTAATTTAGATGATATATTTATCAAGAAGAAAGGTTTTCAATACTATCCCTCTCTTTCTATTTTACATTATCACTCATACTTTTTTTTTTTTTTTTTTTTTTAGGAAAGACAGAGAGAAGGAAGGAAGGATAGAAGGAAGGAAGAGAGGAAGAAAGGGAAACATCTTTTTAAACATTTTCTTGTTTTATTGTATTTTGTTTCTCCGTTTTCGTTACATGGGCTGGGGCCGGGAATCGAACCGAGGTCCTCCGGCATAGCAGGCAAGCACTTTGCCCGCTGAGCCACCGCGGCCCGCCCCATACTTATTTTTTTAATCCACTACGTAACTAACCTAAAAAGGCTGACTCCCATCAAATGGAAACCCTACCACTTAGCACTTGTTTGAAAGCCCTTCAGATGTTCACTAACCTTGGGAAAAGAAAGCAGCAATGATAGCATTAAAGGCTTTTCATAATATGTAGAAAAATATATGCCAATATTGGATTAAGATTCCAAATTTCATTTATTCCATGACATAATAACATTATTGTGACATTCTAGAAGGCAACCAATTTCACATTAACCCAGTCATATTTCCAGTGAATAACTCTTAATCTCTGCCCTAGAACACATATTTGTGTGTGTATGAATACGTATAATTTTAGTCAATCAATGGGACTAATTGATCACTGGCAGAGTTATTTGCATCCTATACATTTTACAATATGAGAATATAATACTGTGAACACAAGATGAGAGAAATCAACAGTTTTGCTAAAATAACAGTTTCATGTTGTTTCTTCATTTCTTTCTTAAGGAGAAAATGTTCAAAAGGATTTGCTTTGGTATTAACAGGTATCTCATGCTAGCACGTGGTCAGGGATATTATTTGGTGGAGAGTGAGGTAGACAGGCTGAAGTTGGTTCCATAGGCCAAGTGTCAGCCTTAACAACACCTAAAATAGGTCTTAGCAAGGCTAATCCAGAGTCAGCTTGATCAATATATGGAGAAAATTTCCTTTGTAGACTGAAATTCACCAAACTGAAACTTACCCAGCAGAAGGATAGAAGACAAATGTTTCACTAGCTCAAAGCTAATCAACAATTACTATAGAAAGAAGAAACAACTCTGGGATTTTTAACAGCATTTGTTCTAAATAAAATATTGGCACTTGTGCATTTAAGAAAATTCAGAAAACTATCGAAAAATATAGATAACTCGCATAAACATATATTTTCCCCAGTAATTTATTAAGCATCTATGGAACTTTATTATTGGATTTATTCTGCCTATGTAATTTTGTATCCTGCTTTTTCCACTTAATATATTTTGAGTATTTTCCAAAGCCAGTAAATATTCTTCAGATACATTATTTTAAATGGCTACATAGCATGCCATTGTATACATGTGTCATATTTTAGCATTTTCTTCTATGAGAAAATTATATCATGTCCAGTCTGGGACTATTAACCTATTACTGAGATAAAAATTCTTACACTATAAATGTGCACACACTGTCTGTATAGTATTCGCTTCTAAAAAAGAAATGATTGGATATGTTAATTATTAAAATTATTTTATAGATATTGCCTATTTGTCCTATAGAGAAGTTGTGCCCATTAAGATCCCTACTAGAAACATCAGAGAGTCTGCTTCACAGCACACTTGTCAATACAAAATTGGCATTTTCAAAGAATCTCTGATAATTTGGTAGTCAAAATATTTAACAGTTTAACATATTTCTTGGATTATTAGTAAATTTGAAATTTTCTCATATGCTCATTGCTGTTTGTATTTGATTTTTACTTATCTTTACTTATCTTCACATGTTGTATTCATTTTTTATCTAGTTTCTATTTTCTATTGATGGAAATTGATTTATCTTTGATTTTTTCTTTTTTTGTCTTTGATTTTTAAAGCATCCTTTAACAATTTTGAGTAGTTACATAATATATAGTTTAATATTTCCCTATTTAGCACTTGCATTTTAATTTTAAAGTTTCTTTTCTTTTTAAATTGAGATATAATTCACATACCATAAAATGTGACCTAAGATATAGTTTATCTTGGAGAATGTTCCATGTGTACTTAAGAAGAATGTGTACACTCTAGTTTCTCTAAGATCATATAAATATTTCACCTTTTATTAAAGATTTCTGTGGAGAGGAACAATTCTAAGTTTATACCCAATTTTTTGAGGGCTTGCATTATGCAGAAAGTTCATGCAACTTTAGAAAGTTGCATGAAAAAAAAAGAATGTATAGTGTGCTTTTGTTGGATGGCATGTTCTATAGATGTCTGCCGTGTATAGATGGAATTAGTTTTGTTCAAGTCTTCTAGCTCCCGTTTCTCTTCAAATAATTGTTCTGTCCATTGTTGAAAGCTGAATATCCAAGTCCAATTATTATTGTTGAACTAGACAAGTTAATTCTCCCTTCAATTCTGATAGATTTTGCTTCCTGTATTTGGTGTCTCTCTTGCTAGGTGCATGTTTATATCTTCCTGATAAATTGATGCTTTTGGGTTTTTTTTTCTTTTTGAATTTTTTTTTATTGGTTTTTTGTTTGTTTGCCTGTTTGGTTTTTGGGGAATTGCATAGGCCAGGAATCGAAGATGCTTTAGTTTTTTTATGAGATGTCTTCCTTTGTCCTAGTAATAATTTTCATGTTAATGTCTATTTTGTCTGATATTAATATAATCACTCCAGCCTCTTGTGGTTACTGTTTGGATGGCATATCTTTTTCTTCCTTTGCTTTCAGTCTATATGTATCTTTGAATCTAAAATATACTCTCTGGTATTATATATAGTTGGATCATGTTTTTTTTTATTATAATCCGTTTTGCCAATCTCTATTTCTTATTGGAGTGTTTAATCCATTTACATTTAATGTAGTTACTGATAAGTGGAACTGTTCACATTGTCATTTTGCTATTTGCTATCTATATATCTTGTTTTTTTTTGGCATGGGCAGGCTCTGGGAATTGAACCAAGGTCTCCAGCATGGCAGGTGAGAATTTTGCCACTGAGCCACCATTGCACTGCCCTATCTATATATCTTATGACTTTACTGTTTCCCTGTAGGATGAGCCATGTGGATCGGCAGGCAGTATTTTGCCTGCCATGCTGGAGACCTGGGTTCAATTGGTGGTGCCTGCCCATGCAAAAAAAAAAAACCAAAAACCAAGAAACTATTGTTTCCCTGTAACTCTATTCCTACCTTCTTTGTGTTAAGTAGATATTTTTTTAGTATGTCATTTTCAATTTCTGTGTCATTTCTTTTACAGTATATTTTTTAGTTAATTCTTGGTGCTTACCCCAGGGATTACAATTGACATCTTAATTTTTAAAAATGTAGTTCAGGTTAATACCAACTAAATTTTAATATAATGCAAAATCTTTCTTCTGCATTGTTCCATTCCCTCCCAACTCCTTTGTTCTATTATTGCCATAAGAATTATATCGTATATATTATAAGCCTGTCAGCAAAGTTCTATTATTATTTTATGCAGTTTTTTATTGGTCTCCATTTTTATTCATATTATTATTAATGGTTCCAAACTCAGTCACTGTCAATGAACACTGCTTACATTAAATTACCAGGGTCATACAATTTGTAAAGCATCCGTGAATTTGACCCCAGTAGGAGAGCTCAACAAAAAGAAAGCTGCCAAATACCTGCATAGTCACCAAGGCAAGATTCCAGGGACTGGACATGTAAAAGCCCCTTCACTCACTTGCTCACTCACCCCCTAATCACCTAATTACTCCTCTCACATTCAATAAGCCATTCAATAATTATACACAAGGCTGTGAAACCAGACTTTGGTTTTGAATATGAGGCATTGGAGAGGTGCATTATTTAAATTTTTTTCCAAGAAAAATTCCCCTGCCACACATTTACCCTCCTTTTTACAATTCTTGAATTTTTGATTTGGTTATTATTATTTTTTTTTTTTGGAAATTACAGCATTTTGTTGAAGCATGCTATTTATATTGACATGGAATGGTTTAGAATTATGTGTAATTTAAATAATTAAACATTTCTAGTATTCTTCCTTGTTGATTGATATGGTAAATATTTGACAGATAGAACCTACATAAACTAAAGCTCTTTGGGATCAGCAATTATATTTTTTTAAAACTTTTTTTTTTGAAGTGAGGAAGCATTGTCTAAAACAATAAAGAAGAAGATGGTCAACACACGTATCAATAAGTATATTGGTTTGAGACACAGAATCTTTATCACATAGGCAGATTATTCAGATTGTTAAAAATCTTTTATAGGTTTTCACTAAAAGCAAATAATCCAAGAAAACATTGTCATTTTAAAAGAATGAGGCCCAAATTCTTGTTTTCCAAGAAGATACATCTGATAAGAAAACTATTAATAATATTAATAGTGATCAAAACCCTCCCCCATCCTCAGCCCTTAAAAGCCTGCTGCGTTTTGTTTCCACAGAGTTGAGTTCTGCTCTCTCTTCCCTAAAGTCCTGCTTGCCTGTTTCACGTTGTCCCCTGAAGCTTTTTCTTTGACAGTTGCTAGTAGTACCATGACTCGTTGGGATCTGAACATCCACTGGACTTGAGACCTCTCAACCAGATAGATACAAGTGCACCCCACCCCCATTGCCCTCCTGCTTGGATTTCTGGGGGCTGGTAATTATTCAACTCCTGATCCAGTGCTCCAGACAATGTAACTGTTGAAGCATGGCAAGGACTTGACTTTGATTTTCTCCAAAAGTGTTTTTTTTTTTTTTTTTTTTGTATACTGGTATCTCACTGAATGGAGGTCTACTCCCTAACTCTGGGTTTGAGTGAAAACCTTCCTGGATAGAAAAGTCTTGGCTCTTTTGAGTGGGGATTTCATTCCTAACCTCTTCCACCGAGTGGGACTCTTTCTGGTTCCCCTCTGTTTAAAATAGAGACTTCCCAAGTGGAAATCTTGACTCTTTTGATTGAAAATTTAATCCTGATTCCTTTCTTTGATCAAGACACTTCCTGGATCTTCTGTGAGGTCTCTGTCTTCTTGGATTGTCTTCACTGTTTGTTGAGATCTAATTTAAATTTTCGTCTATGTTTTGGCACCTGCATTCACTATGGCGAATTCTCAGTCTTTTGATTCTCCTCTGAAGACTGTCATTGATTATATCCTTCCTCCCTACAGAGTGAACTCTGTCCACTGTCTTTCTCCATGACATAAAGTCACTAAAAATTGCCCAGAACTTCACTGGCCTCAGAGGGAAATTTGCGCTCTCCCAAAGTGGCTCAACTAAGACCTCCACCTACCCAACATCCCAGACTCCTCTTTCCTTCCTTCCACCACCTCCAACCTTCCTCCCAACCCCTTTAAATCATTTTCCTTCCCATTATTGCTCCTCAGTTCCCTTAGTTATTGGAGCTTTAGGGCCCCTTTCCCCATTGGGGTTCTTCAGAGACTCAGAGACCATAAAAGCAACCACCAGATGCTAAAACTATTTAATTGGAAACAATAAATATTTTGTTCATTCAGATGAACTTGAGAGACACCAGAGGCCATTTCTCTCTTTCCTCAGTCCCTTACACAATATTTAAAATGTTTTAAAAAGGAGAAAAAAATTACTATAAACAAAAATACCCTTTACACTGTCTTTTATTGTTTTATATTTACCTGTGTTCTTATTTTTACTGGTGCTTATTGTTTCTTTTTGTGGATTTAAATTACCGTTTGATATCTTTTCATTTCATCCCTTTAGTACTTCTTGTAGAGTAGATATGATAGAGATGAACTCTTTTCACTTTCATTCATCTGAGAAAGTCTTAATCTCTCTTTCATTTCTTTAAGGAGAAATCATTGTTAATCTTTTTGAGGCATTCTGGATGGGATGAGTTATTTTTCTCTTGCTGCCTTCAGGTTTCTCTCCTTGTCTTTGGTATTCAAACAATTTGACTACACTGTGTCTAGGTATATATTGCTCTGTGTTAATCATACTTGGTGTTGCTTGAGCTTCTTGGCCAAATAAATTAATATTTTTACTCAAAATGGGAAGCTGTTGGTCATTATCTCTTCAAATATTCTTTCTACCTCTTTTTCTCCTCTTCTTCTGGGACTCAACCAATTATGTGTATGTTGTTGTGCCTGATGGTTTCCCCAGGTCTCTGAAATTCTCTTTATTTTTCTTCATTGTTTTCTCTCTTTGTTATTTAGGTTGGAAAGCCTCAGTTGACCTACTATCAAGTTCACTGATTTTTTTTTTTTTTTTTTGCCTGCTCAAATCTGCTGTTGAGCTTCTCTATTGGAATTTACGCTTCAGTTATTGTACTTACAACTATAGAATTTCTATTTAGTACCTTTTTATAATTTCTATATAATTTCTATTAATAAAGATCCTCTCTTTTTGATGAGACATCATCCTTATGATTTTCTTTAGTTCTTTAAGTATGGTTTTCTTTGGTTCTTTGAACATGTTTAAAATGGCTGACTTAAAATCTTTATCGAGTAAGTGCAATGAATGTGTTTCTTAGGGACAGTTTAATTGATTTCTTTTCCCCCTGTGCACTTCTTCCTTATTACTTAACTTATAATTTTTTCTTAAAAACTGGACATTTTAAATATTTTAATGTGGTAAACCTGGAAATCAAATACTTAATCCTTCCCAAAATTTATTGTTGTTGCTGCTTATTGCTTTTGTTATTTTTGTTGTTGTTTGTTGTTTAGTGACTTTTCTAAACTAATTTATCTGGTCGCTGAAATCTCTTCTTCATTAACATAGTGGTATGCTAATGATTGGATGAAGATTTCTTTAATCTTCCAGAGCCAATAAACTTCTCAGTCTTTGTTGAACGGCTCTATGTGTTTGTTGGGGCATGCCTTCAACACTCAGCCAGGTAGTGACAACTCTGTCTTAGCGTTCCTGCTTATACAGAGTCTCGGTGTCAGCCCAAGGTGAGACTTTAGGGGCTTCTCAAGTATTTCCTGAGCATGCACACAGCTCTCAGATCCACATGCCTTACACATATAAGTGTCCCTCTAAATTCTGGGGAATATGTTGGAGATTTTCAAAGCCCCTATGGATATGTTATTTCCCAGATTTTCCTTTTAACTTTTGGTGAATCTATTGTTTTCCCCAATTACCACTCACGATCTCCAGCAGTTGATGTATCAAAAAATTGGCCCTGGTTGTTTTTGACAAATGTCATTGGGGAAAAAGGCTACTTGCACTGGGCATGTTCTGGGTCAGATAAAACAAAGACAGCTTTGAGAATAGCGTCTTCCAGAAAACCACCAGACAGTTCAATAAATGACAGTTTGGGGGAAAATGAAGCTTTGCAAGGTCCAAATCCATTCTGCTCCCAGTGTTGCCAGGCTGCTGATTTTCACCATGCCTGTGGAATGTTGGTTTTCAAGTCTACCATGGATCTGAAGGGTGAGGGATTTGAAAGGGCAAATTTTAGTGTCACAAACCTCATTGTTTTCACCAAGATTCAGTAATTTCTCTCAAATAAATTCTGCTCAAATTGACATAAACTTTTGGAGGAGAGAATTTCCCATGATTTCACTCAAAATAATTAAATTTTAAAGTAATTTAAAAAGTCATATTTGGGGGCAGTGTGACAGTGGCTCAGTGGTAGAATTCTTGCCTGCCATGTTGGAGACCTGGGTTCAATTTCTGGTGCCTGCCCATGCAAAAAAAAAAAAGGTTATATTCAGGTATCTTTCTTTGTTTTTTTTGAGTTACATGAATTTTTCTTCAGTGGTCAAACACAGTAAGTGAAAAATAATAAAGGAAAATAAATCTTTGAAGAAAAACATGGATAATGTGAAATTTTCAACCATTCTTTTAGAATGTTTTTCGAATTGGTTATGTTATAAAATGAGATTTTTCTAAGCCATCACTTTTCAAATGACTAAAAATTTTTATTAAAGCAATTATTGGTTACTTATAAGGTTCTTGGTGTTTAGCGGAGCTACAGAATTTATGATCAACTGCGTAAGCATAAAAAGATAAAATAATAAGTCATTATAATAAGTCATATATAAGTGATGGAGATAATATATAATAAGTACTACACAAATGAGATATGTTTTGAAAAATCAAAAACCCAAAGCTTCCAAATTAATGAATCAAACATTATTTATATTATATATGATAAATATTAGACATTACAGAGAAAAATTCCTGTAAATGCAGCTCCCCTCCTCTTCTTGTGTTTTCTTTCCTTCCTTCCTTTCTTTCTTTCTTCTTTAATCTTCAATTGATTTTGAAATACTTGACATGGAATGTCAGGAATGCAGCCAAAGGAATTTAAAGCATAAATTTCAGTAACTACAGCCAATTAAAGAATAATCTAAATAAGCATATGGTTTCTCTGAAAGATAAAATAATGTCATTTGGAGAAAGAACTCACGTTGCAAGAATAAAATGTACAGGCAGCTTTTAGGGAACTAGTGGCTGGCCCCTAGCAAGAAACCCAATAGCTAGAAAAGAAGATATGTTGGACCCAGAAAAATGATTATGGGAGTTGATGAACTAAGCTATTTTGTTCAGGTATTTTTGAAAAATTTGTTGGCCAAAGAATAATAGATGACATAAGATAGGACCAAAGAGGCTGTTAGAATCCAAGATCATATGAGGATTATTGGCAGAAAGGGGACTAGAGCCCCTGCCTCTATTTACACACTGACTTATGCATTTATTCATCTTTTCTTTCATTCAGTAAATAATTATTAAGTCCCATGTCCTCATGTAATTTGCAGGCAAATGGGAAAGATAGACAGTAAACAAATAAACCCAGTATTTAATATATAATGAAAAGTAGAAGTATCATATGATTAGGAATATGGGGTGAGACTGTGGGGGTCCCAAAGAAGATTTGCTGAAGAAATGATATTCAGCAGAAATCTGAAGGATAATTAACAGCAGTAGGCAGGAGATAGATGGAATTTAACCAAAGATAAAGTAGTTTACATAATCTACCCTCTCATTGGTCATTCATTGAGTAATTTAGTCACTTCCTAACTTGGTATACTGTTGCGTGAACAAAATAATCATGTACCTTCAAATGGTTCATGGTCTAATGAATGGGTCTAATGAATCCTTGTTTGGGGATCTCACACTGTAGAAATGGCATTTATCTTGCCAACAATTAGGGGCCAGCACTTTTTCTTCTTCAAAACTTGCTGTTCCTGTAGTCTTTATAAAATCTTGCAGGGATTTCCTAGAGTGTGTTTTCTATAGAACTGCTCTGATCCCATCAGCCTAATTGCATGACTTTTAGGTACTGCTCTGTAAAGGAAAAGCCTGTCTCCCTGACTTGCTGAGTGTTTTTATTTTCTTCATACAGCTTCACGTTAACTTGCCTTGGTTGTGACTGTGAATTACAGCCCTCTGGAGATTCCTACCATATAATTTACTCAATGCTAAAGAAATAGTTTCCCAGAAGTCAATTTTATTACTTTCATAGCTTTTTTTTGCAAAGAATGCCAGATTATTTAAGTGATCTTGGTTCTGATATGCCTTTGTTGTATAATAATAATCCTGATTGAAGTTTTCTTGATTTGATGGCTTTCAAAAACTATTTCAAAATTATTATTTATACTACCCATGATCATTTTACAAAATGGTACATTATTGTCCAGGTTGGAGGTTCCAAATCGCATTAACAAGCTGAATTGTAGAAGCTGCCCTTTCCTGTTATACTTTGATCAGCCAAGCTGAGATCTGAAAAGTCCATGTAATTGCTGTGCTGTGCAGACTGCACTCAAGATTAGTCCAGGGCTGGAGGGAAACATAAAGAAGACTGCAGGCTGCTGGGATAATGAGAGAGAGCCAACTTTCCACTCAAAAATGAAGGTAGAAAATCGAAGCCTTTATCTGGGTGACATAGGGAGAAAAACACACTTTCAAGCTAACATTGTCAAGGAATCGAAAGCTTGAAACCCACAGCAGGATTCCAGACAATTGGGCAAAAGGCAAGTTTCAAGACTAACTGCTGGCTGGTGAAACAGACTGAAAAGATGTATATTCACCCTTTAAATCTTGCGTGCTTTGTTTTTCTCATGGCTCTTATAAATGAAAATTATCTTGAATGCTCACTGCCAGATAGAAACACTTTCCACTATTTCTAACCCTGCTCTCTGAAGAGGATAAATCACCAGTAAAGTACATTTTCCTTTCTTTCCACACCTTTCCCCAGGGAGGTTATTAGACTTTTATGCTTTGATCTATCCCAAAAGAAAGCGACTTTAAAAACTAGTCAAAAGTCTTGGTGTCTCAGTGTTCTATCATTCCCACAAGTATTTACTTCATATACTTCAAGCAAAACAATGTATTGCAACAGACAGTAGGCAGAAGCAAATATGAAAACCCAGCTGTCTTCTAAGTCAGGTTTTAAAGAGATCTGCCCAAATGTACAACAGCACCACTCCTCTCACCAACTTTATTTTGTTTTGGAAAATAACTATTTTTCTTAGAAGTATATTCTTTATGTTATCATATAATGATATAGCAAAAAAGCTATTCTTATTTTTAATTGAGTCTGTAAATATTTGTCTCTGTTCTTCTTCTGACATTGTAAAAATCAGTGTATATAACCCACATAAACAAAAGCCTTTTGGGATCTTTGATAAATTTTAATAGCATAAAGGGATCCTGAAACAAAAACTTTTGAAATCTACTGGCATTATCAAAAGAGCAGGGTTGATACCTGAGACTCAGAGTTAGAACTCTGAAGCTGTAAAAGTCAGCAGTACCCCATACTGGGAATTGTTTAAAAAATTGAAAAAGGGATCAGATTTCAACTAGAGATATGAAGGAAGCTAATCTGGATAGGATGAAGGTAGAGCAGAATACTGGGTAAAGGATGATATCATCCATATTTTAAAACTTCAACTTCTGTGTGAGACCAAAGGGAGAGATGTTTATTTGATGCAAAATTTATATTTTGGGTAGCACATTACCTAATTTAACCTGTATGGTCAGTTTATTTGAACACGATAAGTATATGGAATATTGGATAGGGCATGAGATTTTGTTGGTTTGTCAAGGCTAGTGTGGTGTCATGGTTAGGGACAGGTGTCAACTTGGCCAAGTTGTGGTACCTGTTCATCTGATTGAGCAAGTGCTGGCCTCTCTGTTGCAATGAGGACATTTCATAGGATTAGGTCATGATCACGTCAGCCACATCCACAGCTGATTCCATTTGTAATCAGCCAAAGGGGAGGGCTTCTGCAATTAGTGATGCTAAATCCAATCATGGGAAGCCTTTTAAGGAGGACTCAGAGGAGACAGGTTGCATTCCTGCTTTGGCTGGTGAGCCTCTCCTGTGGAGTTCATCCAGGCCATCCATTGGAGTCATCGGCTTCGCAGCCTGCCCTGTGGATTTTGGACTCTGCATTCCTACGGTCACGTGAGACACTTTCATAAATTTTATATTTGCAAGTGTTCCCTGTTGATTCTGTTTCTCTAGAGAACCCTAACTAATACATCTTGGTACCAAGAGTGGTTCTTAAGGAACAGAATCTTAAAAATGGGTTTTCATGAATGGTTTTCTATTCTGACTGGGCTCAGAGACACTAAGGACTCTGATTCCCGTAATCAGAATGACACTCCCAATCCATGGACTGAGTTGGCAAAGGAGATAGTCAAAATATCATCATTCGATTCTCCTAATGCTTTGCTTGTACGAAGCCAGACTCTGGGGGATAATGTTTTTGACACCTTTACAGAGTTTTGTAGAAATAAGAGTTATAGAGATGTTGGTTGGTTGTTGTTAGATACACTGTCTACATTAAAGGGTGAAAGGGATGGGCTTAAGGCTTCAAACAAGAAGCTTAAGTGCCGTCTGAAAGATGTAGAGGTTTCTATGAGTATCCTGAAGGAAAATTTTTTTCCTGTAGCTGTAGACTTGAGATCTCTGAAAATCAGACTCAGAATCTTATTGTTAGAGTAGCAACTTTACAACGTAAACTGAAATCTCAGTCTTGCATGGTGTCTGCCGTGAAAGTGAGGGCATTGATTGGAAAGGAGTGGGACCCTGAAAAATGGGATGGTGACATATGGATTGATAATGATGTTGGGGGTGAGGTTGAAACCCTAGACCATGCTGAGCCTTCTTTAGATAACCCTGTAATAGTCTGCCCTGAGGACATAGCTGCCCCACCTCCAGCCTGCCTTGAGGAATTGGCCACCCAACCTCCTCTTGAAGGGATTAGCCCTAGAGTTATTCATCCTGTTTCACCAGATGAAACTGCAAATGAAAGCCCTGAAGCAAATGGCTTGGAAGATATTTCTAATTCTTTTCATGACCCAACCCCACCACCCCTCATTTCTTCTAGACCTATAACTAGACTAAAGTCCCAACAGGCCCCTAAAGGTGAGGTACAAAGTATCACACATGAGGAGGTACGTTATACTCCAAAAGAACTGTGTGAGTTTTCCAATTTATATAGACAGAAATCAGGGGAATATGTGTGGCAATGGATTTTAAGAGTGTGGGATAATGGTGGGAGGAATATAAGGCTGGATCAGGCTGAGTTTATTGATATGGGCCCACTAAGCAGAGATTCTGCATTCAATGTTATAGCTAGAGCAGTTAGAAAAGGTGTTAACAGCTTGTTTGGGTGGTTGGTTGAAACATGGATCAAAAGGTGGCCAACATTACCTGAGGTTGAAATGCCAGAACTACCCTGGTATAATGTAGATGAGGGGATCCAGAGGCTTAGAGAGATTGGGATGTTAAAGTGGATTTATCATGCAAAGCCTGCTCTTACACCCCAGGAATGTCCAGAGGATGCACCTTTTACCAGAACAGTGAGAAATAAATTTGTGAGACTAGCACCATCATCCCTCAAGAGCTCTGTGGTTGCACTTCTCTGTAGGCCAGATATTACTGTAGGAACTGCTGTCACTGAGCTGGAATCCTTAAACACAATGGGGATGACAGGATGCCGAGTTGGCAGAAGCCAGGTGGCAGCACTTAATCACCAAAGACAGGGTAGACGTGGGTATTATAATAGACAACAAACTCAAAGGAGGCATCAAAATTATATGACACGCAGAGATTTGTGGCATTGGCTAGTAAATCATGGGGTGCCTAGAAATACAATAGAAGGGCAGTCTACTAAATTCTTGTTGGAGCTGTATAAACAAAAGAGTTCTAGGTCAAGGGAACAGAAGTCTAACCTGAATTACAAAAACACAGAGTCCCGGCCCCTTAACCAATTTCCAGACTTGAAACAGTTTACAGACCCTGAGCCCCTTGAATGAAGGGGAGGCCAGGTCCCTATGGGGGAGAAACCTGTTACACTGCCACAGATTTATACTGTTAACCTTCCTCTAAGTCTTCCCCAAGGAGACCGACGGCCTTTTACCAGGGTAATTGTGCATTGGGGAAAAGGAAATGATCAGATATTTCGGGGATTATTAGACACTGGTTCAGAAGTGACATTAATTCCAGGGGACCCAAAACATCACTCTGGACCACCAGTCAGAGTGGGGGCTTATGGAGGCCAGGTGATCAATGGAGTTTTAGTTCAGGTCCGTCTCGCAGTGGGTCCAGTGGGCCCCCGGACCCATCCTGTAGTTATTTCCCCAGTTCCGGAATGTATAATTGGCATAGACATACTGAGCAACTGGCAGAATCCCCACGTTGGTTCTCTAACTCGTGCAGTGAGGGCTATTATGGTGGGAAAGGCCAAGTGGAAGCCACTAGAACTGCCCCTACCAAGCAAAATAGTAAATCAAAAGCAATACCGTATTCCTGGAGGGGTTGCAGAGATTACTGCCACTCTTAAGGACTTGAAGGATGCAGGGGTGGTAATTCCCACCACATCCCCATTCAACTCTCCTATTTGGCCTGTGCAGAAAACAGATGGGTCTTGGAGAATGACAGTGGATTATTGTAAACTCAACCAGGTGGTAACTCCAATTGCAGCTGCTGTTCCAGATGTAGTATCATTGCTTGAGCAAATCAATAAGTCCCCTGGTACCTGGTATGCAGCTGTTGATCTGGCAAATGCTTTTTTCTCAATAGCTATTAGTAAGGACCACCAGAAACAGTTTGCTTTTAGCTGGCAAGGTTAGCAATATACTTTCACTGTCCTACCTCAGGGGTATATCAACTCTCCAGCCCTATGTCATAATCTTGTTCGCAGAGAGCTTGATTGTTTCTCCCTCCCACAAGACATCACACTGGTCCATTATATTGATGATATCATGTTGATTGGACCTAGTGAGCAAGAAGTAGCAACTACTCTAGATTTACTGGTAAGGCATTTGCGTGTCAGAGGATGGGAGATAAATCCAACAAAAATACAGGGGCCTTCCACCTCAGTAAAATTTTTAGGTGTCCAGTGGTGTGGGGCATGTCGAGATATCCCTTCTAAGGTGAAGGATAAATTGCTGCATCTGGCCCCTCCCACATCCAAAAAAGAGGCACAACGCCTAGTTTGCCTTTTTGGATTTTGGCGACAACATATTCCTCATTTGGGTGTGCTACTCCGGCCCATTTATCGAGTGACCAGAAAAGCTGCTAATTTTGAGTGGGGACCTGAACAAGAGGAGGCTCTGCAACAGGTCCAGGCTGCTGTGCAAGCTGCTCTGCCACTTGGGCCATATGATCCAGCAGATCCAATGGTGCTGAAAGTGTCAGTGGCAAATAGAGATGCTGTCTGGAGCCTTTGGCAGGCCCCTATAGGAGAATCACAACACAGACCCTTAGGATTTTGGAGCAAAGCCTTACCATCTGCTGCAGATAACTACTCTCCTTTTCAGAAACAGCTTTTGGCCTGCTACTGGGCCTTAGTAGAGACTGAACACTTAACCATGGGCCACCAAGTTACCATGAGACCTGAGTTACCTATCGTGAGTTGGGTGTTGTCTGACCCACCAAGCCATAAAGTTGGACGTGCACAGCAGCACTCTATTGTAAAGTGGAAATGGTATATATGAGATAGAGCCAGAGCAGGTCCTGAAGGCACAAGTAAGTTACACGAAGAAGTGGCACAAATGCCCATGGTTTCCACTCCTGCTGCCACTTTACCTTCTCTTTCCCAGACCAGAGCTATGGCCTCTTGGGGTGTTCCTTACAGTGAATTGACTGAGGAAGAGAAAACTCGGGCCTGGTTTACAGATGGTTCAGCATGATATGCAGGTACCACCCGAAAGTGGACAGCTGCAACATTACAACCCCTTTCTGGGGTGTCCTTGAAGGACAGTGGTGAGGGGAAATCCTCCCAGTGGGCAGAACTTTGAGCAGTGCACCTGGTTGTTCATTTTGCTTGGAAGGAAAACTGGCCAGAGGTGTGTTTGTATACTGACTCATGGGCTGTTGCTAATGGTTTGGCTGGACGGTCAAGGACTTGGAAAGACCATAATTGGAAAATTGGTGACAAAGAGGTCTGGGGAAGAAGTATGTGGATAGACCTTTCTGAGTGGGCTAAAAACATGAAGATATTTGTGTCCCATGTGAATGCACACCAGAGGGTGACTTCAGCAGAGGAAGATTTTAATAATCAAGTGGATAAGATGACCCGTTCTATGGATACCAGTCAGCCTCTTTCCCCAGCAACTCCTGTTATTGCCCAATGGGCTCATGAACAAAGTGGTCATGGTGGTAGGGATGGAGGTTATGCATGGGCTCAGCAACATGGGCTTCCACTCACCAAGGCTGACCTGGCTACAGCCACTGCTGAGTGCCCAATCTGCCAGCAGCAGAGACCCATACTCAGCCCCCGATATGGCACCATTCCCCGAGGTGACCAGCCAGCTACATGGTGGCAGGTTGATTACATTGGACCACTCCCTTCATGGAAGGGGCAGCGATTTGTTCTAACTGGAATAGACACATACTCTGGATATGGGTTTGCTTTCCCTGCACGCAATGCTTCTGCCAAAACTACTATCCGTGGGCTTACAGAATGCCTTATCCATCGTCATGGTATTCCACATAGCATTGCTTCGGATCAAGGAACACACTTCACAGCAAATGAAGTGCGGGAATGGGCACATGCTCATGGAATTCTCTGGTCTTACCATGTTCCCCATCATCCAGAAGCAGCTGGATTGATAGAACGGTGGAATGGCCTTTTGAAAACTCAATTACGGTGCCAACTAGGTGGCAAAAACTTGAAAGGCTGGGGTAATGTTCTCCAGGAAGCTGTGTATGCTCTGAATCAGCGTCCGCTGTATGGTGCTGTTTCTCCCATAGCCAGGATCCATGGGTCCAGGAACCAAGGGGTGGAAATGGGTTTGGTGCCACTCACTATTACTCCTAGTGATCCACTAGGAAAATTTTTGCTTCCTGTCCCTGCTACCCTGAGTTCTGCTGGTCTACAGGTTTTAGTTCCAAAACAGGGTATGCTTTCTCCAGGAGAAACAACAGTGATACCACTGAACTGGAAGTTAAGATTGCCACCTGGCCACTTTGGGCTACTTATGCCTCTGGATCAACACACCAAGAAGGGGATTACATTATTGTCTGGGGTAATTGACCCTGACTATCAGAAGGAAGTAGGACTGCAACTACATAATGGAGGTAAAGAAGAGTTTTCTTGAAATATAGGAGATCCCCTGGGGCGTCTATTAGTACTACCATGCCCTGTGATTAAAATCAATGGAAAACTGCAACAACACAATCCAGGCAGGACCACTAATGGCTCTGAGACTTCAGGAATGAAGGTTTGGGTCACCCCACCAGGCAAAGAACCATGGCCAGCGAAGTGCTTGCTGAGGGGAAAGGGAACATGGAATGGGTAGTGGAAGAAGGCAGTGATAAATATGAACTTCGACCACGTGATTAGTTACAGAAACGAGGACTATAATGCTGTTTTGTTTGTGTTATACTATTTAAGTTGTAAGATATCAAGTTTAAGAATGAATGTTGCCCAAGGATTTGCACCCTATTCTGGAGAGATTTAATGTGTTTCCAGTTATATGCTGGACAGTTGACTATTGTCAGGTAAAAGAAAAAAATGTGTGCTTATTTGTTTTCATTTGGAAATTAAGTATGGTCTAAGGTGATATATATATATATGTATATACATATATATGTGTGTGTGTGTGTGTGTGTGTGTGCCAAGTTGACAAGGGGTGGACTGTCATGGTTAGGGACAGGTGTCAACTTGGCCAAGCTGTGGTACCTGTTCATCTGATTGGGCAAGCGCTGGCCTCTCTGTTGCAATGAGGACATTTCATAGGATTAGGTCATGATCATGTCAGCCACATCCACAGCTGATTCCATTTGTAATCAGCCAAAGGGGAGTGTCTTCTGCAATTAGTGATGCTAAATCCAATCATGGGAAGCCTTTTAAGGAGGACTCAGAGGAGACAGGTTGCATTCCTGCTTTGGCTGGTGAGCCTCTCCTGTGGAGTTCATCCAGGCCATCCATTGGAGTCATCGGCTTCGCAGCCTGCCCTGTGGATTTTGGACTCTGCATTCCTACGGTCACGTGAGACACTTTCATATATTTTATATTTGCAAGTGTTCCCTGTTGATTCTGTTTCTCTAGAAAACCCTAACTAATACATGTGGTGTTCCAATATATTTCAGAATAATTTGGACAGTGAACAAAGAAGTATTTGCAAAGCCCCCTGGGGGTACTGGGTAGAAAGGGGGAAATATTCAAACTTCCCCATTTGGAGAATTTCTTATATCAGCAGTGGGGACAACCAAGTCAGTAGGGTGAGCCCTCAATCCTGGGGTTCACCCCTATGAAACTTATTGCTGCAAAGGATGGGCTAAGCCTACTTAAAATTATGCCTAAGAGAGTGACCTCCAGGGAAACTCTTTTGTACTCAGATGTGCTCTCTCTCTCTAAGTCAGCATAGCAGATGAACACACTACCCTCTCCCCTATGTGTGCCATGACTCCCAGTGATATAAGCCTCCCTGGTAATATGGGACAGAACTCCCAGGATGAGCCAGGACCCAGCATCATGGAATTAAGAAAGCCTTCTTGACCAAAAGAGGGGAGAGAGAAATGAGACAAAATAAAGTATCATTGGCTGAGAGGTTTAAAACAGAGTCAAGAGGATATCCTGAGGTTATTATTATTATGCATTATATAGATATCCCTCTTTTAGTTTATGGTGTAATGGAGTGGCTGGAGGGAAGTACCTGAAATTGTTGAGCTGTATTCCAGTAGCCTTGATTTTTGAAGATGATTGTATAAAGATATAACTTTTACAATGTGACTATGTAATTGTGAAAACCTTGTGTCTGATGCTCCTTTTACCCAGGGTATGGACAGATGAGTAAAAATACATAGATAAAAATAAATAAATAAGGGGGGGATAAGGGGTAAAATCAATTGGGTGGATGGAAATACTAGTGGCCAGTGAGAAGGAGGGGTAAGGGACATGGGATATATGGTTTTTCTTTTTTGTTTTAGCTTTTATTTATTTTTCTGGAGTGATGGAAATATTGTAAAAAATGATCATAGTGATGGATACACAACTATGTGATGATATTGTGAGCTATTGATTGAACACCACATATGGACTGTATGTATGTGAAAATTTATCAATAAAAATATATATTTTTAATAACAGCAGGGTTAACTACTGGGAATGTGATCTTGTGCCAATACTTTAATATTCCAGAAACTCAATTTGCTCTTCTGAAAAGTAGAGGTTTTATGTGTAGTTGGTTCTCAGGGTTCTTGCAAAGATTTAGGAAAACATCTTTGTGAATTACTATAGGATGCTTAATAAATAAAAGCTGCAGCAAGAATCCAAATCTGAGAAGCAGGGCATTCTGGCTATGGGTTTATTCTGTAATGATTAATGATGGATCATCCTACATTGTCAAAGGCCTGGATGGACAAAGCTTTAGGACAATTCCCCTTATTTTGCTCTATCACATGCTCATTTAGCAAGTTTTGGATAATAAATTCATATTTAAAGTGAGAAATGTCATTGAGAGTCATATGAGCATATGCATTTAACCACAGTAAGTTAGTGGCATTCATACTTATACATTGATCTTTCATGAATTCGGATGCCTTATGGTGGTAATAAAATCTACAACTGAACACATGTGCTAAGACTGTGGGAAATAAATCCCTAAAGCAATTTCAAACTGACTAAAGAGAATGTAGAAGCTGAAAGTTTAGAATAAGACACAAAATGTAGTGACATTCCCAAACACCCAGAAGGTACTGCCACCAAATTTCTCACTATTTAATTCTGACTTTTATGCAACCTGGAAATATTAGGCAACTTCTTAAAGCGCCCTACAATAGAGGTATGATATTACTTTTAATGTTCTAAAAAATCATTTTATTCAACTATCAGTTTCCTCATGTAATTTAGAATTATGTGCATACATTAGAAAAGGTTTTCCTCATACTATCAAAATATTATCAAGAATATGTAATGCATATAAGTATTCCTGTTATTTTAAAAAATTTTTATTCCCCAAACCAACAAATTAGAAATTGTGGCTTACCTAACCAGCTACCTGCTTTCTCAACTTTTATGCCAGTTAAGTAAATATGATTTTTATGAAGCATCGACTCTTCCTTCCTGTATTGCAGTTAAGGTCCTTTTGGGAATAAATTTACATGGAAATGTAAGCCAAGAGTTTTGCCTTAGGATATTTTAAAACAATCATAAGACTGTCCTCTTTCTCCCAAACAGTGCACAATGTAGGAACATGGTTTTATAAAATCAAATAAATTGAGGCTATGAGTCCATTTAAACCTTTAGACTGGTTGCTTAATTGAGTCAGTATATTCAATAAATACATAATCTACTTTAAAAACAGCAGGATATTTGCGGTCTATTTTACATATTCCAATTGAGTTGGTATAGCTGTTGGAATGTGTTCCTGAAGTGCTATTCCAGCTGTAAGTACTAGCAATTTTATCATTTACTTATCCTGCTGCAATCTGTACATTTCCACAACATTTTTAAAAGATTTCCCCATGTTGATATTGGTCGTTTGTTTCTTCATTTAAATTTCTGATCAGTATTTCAGCATATGAATATGCCATAGAGTATTTATCCATTTTCCTGCTAATGCACGTTGAGGTGTTAGTGAAATTTTCGCTATTAAAAATAATGCCACAATGCACACTCTTCCATTTTCTCTTTTGCACATGTGCCAGAATTTCTCTTGAATTGGTGCCCAGAATCAGAATGGATGGTGGTGTTTTGGTGTTGTATGTACCCCAGAAAAAACATGTTCTTAAACTTAATCCATTCCTGTGGGTGTGAACCCATTGTAACTAGGACCTTTTGATGAAGTTATTTCAGTTTAGATGTGACCCAGCCCAAACAAGATGTGTCCTAATCTTATTACTGGAGTCCTTTATAAGTGGATGAAATTCAGATAAAGAAAGGGAAAGACATAGGAAGCAGGAGCAGAAGGTCAGTGGAACCACGAAAGGAAGGGAGAGGCCAGGGAAATCTGCAGTGTGCATTACCAGTCTTTGGGAAGAAAGCATTGCTTGGATGATGCCTTGATCTGGACTTTTCCTCTAGCGACAAAACCATGAACCATTAAATTTCCATTGTTTAGGCCATCCTTTTCCATTGTATTTGCTTGAGCAGCCAAGGAAACTAAAAGATGGGTCTTAAGCTATGCAACACTGAGACTTCCCTAAAACCTCTCCTAAGTGTAGAGAGTCCCATTCCTTTACATAATCCTCAATATTTGATATCGTTGGCCTTTAAAAGGTGTCAATATGGTCTCTGTGAGTTGTTATATCACTGAAGTTTTCACTTGCATTTTCCTTGTTACTAGTTAGGTTGCTGCTTTTCCGCATTTATTGTCAGTTTGAGTTTCTTCTTGTGTGCATTTTCGTAGTTGGTTTTTCCACTGATTTTAGAAGTTCTTCAGATCTATGCTATGAATATTGTGCTTATTGAAAATATTTCCTTAATATTTCTCAAAAAAACAATGGACTGTTTTTCTCTTTTATTATAGATTATTTGTTGCATAGAAATATAAAGCTTAGTATTCTAATTTATCCATCTCTTCTTTTATTATTTGATCTTTTTGTGTCTTGCATAAGAAATCCTTCCTTACCCTAACTTCAGAAGGATATTTTCAGATGTTGTCCTAAAACTTAAAAGTTTTGCTTTTCATATTCAAAACTTTAATTCTTCTAGAGTTGTTTTATGTACGTGTAGTGCCTCCCATAATATGTCAAGCTTCCCAACATGCATGGGTCTGTTTCTGATTTTGTGCTTTGTAACACTGATCTATTTGTATATCCTGCACCAATATTTCACTACCCAACAGCTTTTACAACAGATTTATTATGATCTTGCTCTGTGATAAGGCA